>NC_056733.1:1621616924-1621771924 GCF_019279795.1 Protopterus annectens | reverse complement strand
AGTGATTTAGATGATTGGCTGGGGCATGAAATAACAGTTGCTGATTGGTCATTTACGTTTTAACAACGATAATGATTGTTTTGTTCATTCCGTGATTATTTTGAATACTCTAATTTTGGAATTTGAAGCGCTTTTTACTTAGAAGAAATTGGCTCAGTGTTTGTTTAAACAGGAAGTAATGGTTGATGTTATTTGATCTGATAAAGGGCTGGATTACCCGAAAGTGCGCACCATCTGTTTTTACACATAGTTTGTAACATTTTTAGTTTTTCTATTATTAAACTGTGGTTTTAATACCTCAACATGGTGAACACGCAGAGGTTGTTTTTACTTTTTGATATATATATATATATATATATCTACACACACACACACTATGGCTAGATATAGATAGATATCTCTGTCGACACATAAACGCAAAATGAATGTGTATGCATATGAACAGACTATGTGCATATATATGCACGCATGGGCACACACACACAGAAAAAAAAAACATTTGGCTCCAGGTAGTAAAAGCAACACAATTGAAGTTAAGATCATTTAATCCTACTGGCTTTTCCCAGTCAATACCAATTTCAAATAATACTTATGCTCAGAACCCATCAGTAACACATTTCAAGGTGCTTTCACATAAGATTATAGTAGGCACGTTATTCATTTAGTTAAAAGCCTAGGCACAGCAACAGTTCTCTGATGAAAGTAGTTTGGTATCATGTATGGTAAGAACAAATCTCAAAGTTTGCAATCAGTGACTAAGATGTGGAATCACTTATACTATTTATATGAAACTATTTTTTTTTTGCAACACAGAACCACTTCAGAAAAGACCACCAACTTAAAGCCAATCAATATGTGAAAGAAATCAGTTTTGTTTCCTATATCACTCTGTAAGATGTTTGTTTTGTCAAGAAAATCAGAAAGTGCAGTTTGTTAAATTTACTAATATTAAATCGATTCAATAATCACATTCTGGGAAGTGTACATGAATGCTTACTTGAAAAGATTAGACAATACAGAAACAATATAAAATAATTGCTGACTTCCATTTATGTAAAACTATGTCAGTTACTTTCATGGATTTCATCAGTGTCAGCTAAATCCAGTGCAAGCCACAATAAATCAGAAGCAAAAAAAAATGTTATGGTGTTTCAGAAGACTGGCCATGTACCTATGCCTACTTTGATGCCTTCCATTTCCCTTTCACCTTGTCAGCATTTTAGTACATAAGAGCATGCACTTAAGAGACGTACAGCAAAATGAATAAACCTATTAATATCCTAAGTGTGAAAGTAAACAAAGCAGACACGAGAAGTCCTATCCAATAAAATATACAAGACAAAAAGAACAAACTGAAACCCTGTCAGAAGGCTGACATAAAACAGGATAAAGCTTTTTTTTAAATACATGGTACTGAAAAGCACCAAGGTAATACAAATATAATACTAATTTTAATGTATTAAGGACCATGCTGTTACTTGTACTTTACTTGCTCAACTAAATAAGTTAAATGCAGATTACAATATATACTGTATATCTTTTCTTCCCTAGCAACCTCTTACATGGCACCATTAAATTACTGCAGAAACAAATGGTACAACACAAAGCAAAATCATTTTTCAAAGGTAAGTTAAAAATAGATAAGCCGTGGTGGTGCAGCGGTAGCATTGTCGCCTCACAGCAAGAGGTTCTCCCATTCGATTCTTGGCTGGAGCGTCTTCTGTGTGGAGTCTGCATGTCCTCCCCGCGGTTGAGTGGTGCTTGAAAGACATGCGTGAATGGGCGTGCCTTCATAGAAGGTTGGGTGTCGGGCTTGCACCTCAGCACCGTAAAAATCGACTGCCAATCATTAGCAGACCGGAGTTCCGCTGTGGCGACCTCTAACTGGGAAAAGCCGAAATAAAAACAACAACATTAAGGAGATACATGCAGACGTCTAAAGCATGAAGATCAGCATATTTGCATTTTACTGGTGAGCTCATTGCTGTCTAAATTAAATTTCTGTGATGTTCAATCATGAAATATTTTTGTTCATAAACACAAAAACTGGACAAATAAAACATAAAAGGAAACCAAAGTTTCCCATCTCAGTTCTTTCTTTCTTTTTTATTTATTTGAATTTGCTGACTGGGGTAGTGCACTGATAAATAGGAACCATTTTCAGACTCTGCCTGAGTATATGCCCTTGGAACAAGTTTTTGTCAGTTAACATAGGAAAACATTTGCACAATTACTAAAACACTGTATAGTACTTGAACCATGAATCCCAGAGCTTTCAGAACTTCCCTTGTTGTTACTGAGGTCAGAAGAAGAAGGGAATGAATAAAGGAAGTTAGAGTTAGGGACTTGGGAGGAGGCACGGATGCCAGCATAGGAACTGTCTAGATCTTGCACTCCACCAAGACATGATCCTGAGGAGGAGTCAAAAAGGACTTTTTCAAATTTATAGTTAACTCCAGGCTCTGCAGAAGGGAGACTGCAAAATGAAGGTTTTGCAACAAAGTCTCTGGAGAAGATGCCTGAAACATGAGGTCATCCAAGTAGGGAAAGACTTGGATCCCCCTTATCTTGCAAAAAGCAATCACAAGAGCAAGGCATTTTGTGAATACCCGTAGGGCAATAGAAAGGCCAAAGGGTAAAGCAGAGAACTGAAAATGCCAGGAAGCAACAGAGAAATGTAAAAACTTCCTAAAAAGGGGATGGATTGGAATATGAAGATAAGCATCCTTGAGACCCAGAGACACCAGATAATCCTGAGGAAGTAGAAGAGGGAACAAAGTCAGAAAGGACAACATTCGAAAAGAGGCTACCTTCAGAAAAGTGTTTAGATAATAGATGTCTAAAATAGGTCTCCAGGTGAATTCTTTCGTAGGCACCAAAAACTTTCAGGAGTAAAATCCCTTGCCCCTCTGGGAAACTGGAACTTCATGAATAGTTCCCTGAGTCCAGAGAGCCAGAAGCACCCCTGGAAAGAAAGGCAACTGATCCTGAGGGGGCTGATGAATGCCCATAAAAGGGGGAAGAGATTTCCAAACTATGACCAGGCAGATAATGGACAGAACCAAGGAATCCTGAGTAATTTTTAAACAAACAAAAAGAGAAAGGGAAAAACGAAGACAAAGAAGAATGTGGCTGAGAATAACAGGATAGTTAAACAGTACCTGGTTTCTCAGGAAAAGGAGAGTTCTGTGGTACAAAAGTTTGGGTAGCTTTAGCAGGAGAAGCCCACTTCTCACATTTCCAAACCTTGGCAAGACTGCCTACGAACAAAAACTGGCTTATCAGTGTAATGTCTCTGAAATTTAGGCACAGGAGAAACAAGAACATGTTTAAGTTCCTGCAGGGTCTTGCCCTTATCATGAAGGGACTTAAACAAATCAGCAGCAGCTTCAGCAAACAAGTGTTTGTGGTCCAGAGGAGCATCCATCAACTTAGCCTTAATATCATCACACCACCACAGAAGGGTCAGCAGAAGGGCACCTATATAGTTATGTATACAGGTACCCTATAAAACCTTTCAGGTTTCCTGGGGGCTCGGGCTGGGAATCAGGAGCCTTAGATGCAGTAGAAAAGGCATACAACAAGGAAGCCAAGACAGGAGGACTAGCAGAATGTCTGAGAGTTCATCTGCAGGAGCTCATAACAACTCTCTTCTGCACCTCAGAAACCTGGGCACAATCCCATTTATAAAAACTCCATCATTATGAAGATTGTGCCCCCAAAAGAAATTTCTTGAAAAGGAGTGTCAGGACTAGTAGACTCCTCTTCCTCAGACCCATATCCTAAAGGAGAGGGAATCTGAAATGAGTAAGCAAGGGATTCCTCATCTGAATCCACCTCCTTCTCAGAAGAATCCTGTTCCCTGGGTAGTAGAGGACCAAGGGGGGGGGGGCTGGAAAAGAGACCCCATGAGGACATTTCAAAGCCATCAATGCATTAAACAACTTCTGAGTTAAATTCTGCCATTCATTCTGTGGGTCCTTAGGAGGTGGAGAAATATGCTTAGTCTTTTGTGTTTTCTTCAGTTGGATGTCTGCCTTATAAAACTTAGAAAGCTCTGACCCTGGACAGCATTCAGTAATAGTAGTCGGAACTTATTCCCTGGCCAAAATCTGAGATACCCCTAGGCCCCTCAGAAATATTCAGCCACAGTTCCCCCGGAAGTCTGAAGTGGATGTCTGCAAGGCCTCCAAAGATTTACATAAGGTTGGATCTATGCTAATCTCTGAAACAATACAAGGCCAAGGAAGAAAGTCAACTATCGAATATCTCAGGAACAAAGGCCTGACAAACTGAACAGGATACATGGTTATGGGAAGCACCGAGATAAAATAAGCACTGCTCATGATGGTCTTTATGGGGAATTTGTCTCCCACACTGGCATTTACCCTTCTTAGATGACATGAAGCTCAACCAACAGCAATACAAAAAAAGAAAAAGATAAGATCAAAAAACCTCAATGGGGCACCTATCTAAAACGGCTTAATGAAACAGTAACAGAAGAGGCATTCAGACCAACAATCAAGAGATGGTGTTCGGATTGGTGGCAAAGATGTTCTGAGGATGGTACATCTGGATGTCACCTTTATGCCTTATGTTATGCGAGAAGCATATGTGTGACACACTTTAAAGTAACCTAAAGGCTTTGGTATACTGGCCTGATGTCGGGCTGCCCTTGGCAAGGGATCCCTCTTGTAAAGAATACTGCAACAGTGAAATGGAAGGACATCTGGGAGTCTCTCTAATCTCTATATTCCCTTGCACAGGCTGAGTGGTAAAGATAGGACAAACTTGCTGACCCTAGGGAGGGATGACCTAGTCTCTCTCAATGGGATCACCCCTCTACCAAGCCGATTGCAGTTCCGTGAGGGGAAACATGCCTCTGCACATCAGATTTTCCTTAGCTTACTGATGTTAAGCACCATGACTGCATAGGCTTATTTGGCTCAGAACACCACTGGGTAACACCTAGTGCTCTTGTTAGGTGTCACCTTATATGGCAAACCAAGATGTTTCTCTCACCTCAGGATGGATGACCTATCAGTGGTCACTCACTCCTCTCCTGACTGACAAGCTCTTACTGATACCTTAGCTGCTAATCATACACTTCTTACCCAAGATGAAGCCAGGGCTTTATCACTCCATGCCACAGAACTGGTGCATGCCTCACTTATTTTGAGCCATGATGTTATCCAAATAGCTGTCTCGTGTACCCCTTATCTACTCTGTAATATTTCCTCTGAATACTTTATGGCTGCCTCATTTTACACCTGAAGTATAGACTGCCATTCTTGTACATCCTACTTTTTTAGATGCTGCTCTGCTGAATCTTCTTGAGTGGGTCTACTTTAGAACGATGAAAAATTAAAATATCAAGCGTTCACATGAATGAAAAATCAGGAATTCGATATTTAGTTTTTTGGATTTCAGTACAGTGAAGATCGGAATATTTGCCCTTTCCTCACTGTAGTGTGATCCTGGAGTAGGAATATATATTTAGCGGGGGGTGTGGGGGGGTGCAGTCCCCCACAACAGCGATTTAGAGTTCCTGATTATTCGCTCATGTGAGCATTCGATTTTTTGATTTTTCTTTGTTCTGACATAGACCCTCTTGAGTAATATAAAGTGACTGAAATCGCAATTATTTCCTGCTTATTTGAAAAGTGAAGAAGATATACTGATTTTTTTCTCTCTCTCTCTGTGTTTGTATTGGTTACAGACTGTGCACCATTTGAGTTATTTTTTATCCAGACTACGTCCAAGCAATGATGCATATCATCTAGTACTTTCTGAGGATACCATCCACAGTCTGCACGCAGACATTGTGGTGATAAGCGACTTAGTATTATATGGAACAGATAAACATGTCCACACCACAGAAGTTGATATTTGCGAAGGTCACATGCAGGGGGAAATTGCAGAAGACTACATAAACATTTTCCAGAGCCAGCCAGAGTTCAAAGGTGGAAGTCCAAGCACATACTCAATATATCCACCAGGATATTTATTTCACATAGAATTAGTATGATTACCACAAAAATTTGGCAGGTTACACTCAACACATACAGATGGATCGATTCCTTGCAGGAGATGTAGGCATACATCTCAACCTCTTAGCACAAGAAATGTGGACAAAGACATAAGTAATAGGAGGACTAAGGCCCAGAAATAGGGACAATTTTTAAATACTGCTCTTACAATTGTAGAAAGTTGATAGAATAACATGTTTTTCATTAGAATGATTTTTGAAGGGTATAAATTCTGCAACTCAATGTCAATATTTTCTGTCTTTAATCCTTGTCTATTTGTCAAAGATTGGTCAGAAAACAAAATTTTATGAGAAAAAGACCAAAAATATGAGAAAAAAATTTGGACATTCTGTGAAAATCTGGACAGTTGAGAGGTATGGATGTAGGTCAGAGTTGCTTTCCTGCTTCTTCAAATAACAGTGTACTTTCTGATTTTCTTACTTCACCAATGAAGGCTTCAGTTACCAACATGTGTTCCAAACTACAAGGTTGGCAGAACAACCTTTAGCTCTAGAAGGGTGCTATGGAAAAGCTTCCAAAACATTCTACTTATCCCAAGTCACATTGGCTAACAATGTGCTTCTCCACTGCTCTAATGATGTATCTAAGTTATGTAGTGCATCTACTATGCAAGTGGAAAAATGAGAAGCAAATGAAAAAGAAAACTCCATATTCATACTGTAAGCTGATTCCATTGATTTAAGGACCAGCAGCAGACAGAGCCTTCAGAAAAAAATAGACAAGATACAGCATACAGCGAACTGCAGGACTTGCATGTGAGAACGTTTTAAAGACACTATAAACACTATAGCCACTGTAAGCTGTAGTAAGCACCACAACAGATGGTTCTGGATATAGGCATATCTCAGAATGACATCCCCTGAGCTCTTTTCTATGGGCAGAAATTATGACTACAGCGAATGCCAGACATTTTTTTTTGGGGGGGGGGGGTAGTAGCAACTGCCAAACTAATGGAGGCAGCATCTATGATTGTCCTATGTCATGATGGCTGGAGGGCCTATGGTTCTTTATCAATAAATGACGGAACTTTTGTAAATGATGCATACTGGAGAATATCTGCACTGTTTCACATACAATAACCAGGAAACCAGTTTAGTCTACACACCCCTAGTTCTAGCACTAGCCTTAGCACATGGAAACTAGGAGTAGGGCAAAAATAGCATGTCCCTTTATGTTTTAGAAGTCTGGAATTTTACAACAGCCATAAAACAGCACTTAGAAGGATTCACCCAAGTTCTTAATCCCTATGAACTGTAGAGGAACATGAGGAGTAATATCCACAGATCTATAAGAGGGATTTTTGTATTGGAGAAACTAAATGATAACTCCTCATCCTTCTGTTGCTTAGCATTTGACTAAAAAAAAAAAAAAGAAAAAAAAAGTCTCCACTCGCACATATGCAAAGTCTACAGACCATGATCCCTATCAGAACTGAACCCATAACACCAGTTACTCCCTCAATCAAACCAGATGGCATACTTGAATTAAGCTAAAGACTTACTGTTAAATAATATTCTTTACTGCAGTACAAATCACTTTTATTATATCTTCTTTCTAACTAGCTGTGTGGATATACAGAGCACCAAAAACACAGCTACTATTGAAGAAGGAAAGAGATTACCAGTCTAAAAGCTGATCTCAATGACATGCAGGCACAGTGAACACTCAAGTGGGCAGGGTGAACATTTGCAAAACGGTACTACATTAATTAGCTGGAGATCTGTAAAATGGAACCAAAAAAATGGGAAAAAATAAAATAAATAAATAACAGCTTAGCACAGAAGACTCAGGTTAAACTGGTAGATACAAAGACATGGTAAAGGAAAGCCTCCCTGGTAAACAAATTTACCAAATAAAACAACTGAAATACAAGCTACAATGCTATGTGAAGGTGTGCTCTGAAGACAAAGTTATAATTACGTACAACATCCACACAGCCCTTCCTAAATAATGTAGTAGAGGTAGTCACAGTTCTAACCTGACAGCCCTTTTACAATACTGGATAACGAATCTGAGCAATTTGATGTCAGAACTTAAGGCAGGGCAACATCAGTTTGTGAGTCACCCTTTTTGACATTGTTCTTCTCATATACACTTTACAGATTTCTGTAGAACAGTTATTGGTATTATTAGACTAAAAACAAAAAAAATAAATAAAAAAATCTGAAGTCTGAAATGTTGCACAGCTTTCAACAGATTAACGATTCGGATACATACATGTCAACTTCTTTGATCAAGAATTCCTGGAAAGCCAAAATAAAGGGGAAACAAAGGCCCAAAATATGGGACAATTTTTAAAATGTAATATTAAGTCACTTGAAAAGTTAAAAGAACATGTTTTGCATCAACATGCATTTTCTGAATAATTAATCTGAATAATCAGCAGTATGCGACTCTAATGTCTAGCATTTCTGACGAACTGTAATCCTCAGTAATTTACCAGAAAATCAACAATTTTATGAAGCACGGGGTAAAGATTTGTGGCAAAATTAGGGACTATTATGCAAAGTTCCATGCATGTCTCTGCGTATTGCACATGGTCTCTATGAATATCGAGTCACATCTGAAAGGGAAGGCGGAATGCTTCTTGTAGCCCTACAGGCTTCTGTGTGTGACTTGTACAAGAATTATTTTCTTGTAGAATAGTGCCATAACATATGCAGATGGTCAGTTTCTTGATTATGGCATCTATGACACTTCGAGGATCCAAAACCTCCTTAGAAAACACCATAGTGGAGGTCCGCCAAAATTGCAGTTTTCTAAAATAGATGCTGATACTGTTACCTACCAAAAAAAATCCTTACCTAGCAATAAAGAGGTTTCTCACTCCCTCTCTGAACAGAGTTTTTATATTAAATGCTCTGATTTGCTTTGGCCCTCATTAAAAGACCCATATATCATCATTGTCCTTTACTCTATAATTTGTTGATAATAATTTATGTGGTAAATAGTTTAATCTTTGCATAACTTAACCTCAATCATCGCAATTTTTTAAACGGAAAACATCTGGACTGAAGCTCTAACTGCAAGTAATGCCTCAATTTCAGATTGAAGAAGTACAGCAAACTATAAAAGGGATGTGTGAATGATTTGGACATTGGTATAAGTCCAGCCAAATATGATGGTTGGTGTGGCCAGAACATAGTGGACTTATCAATTTTATAATCCCATACCGGTCTTCCTTTAACATTAACTTTCTAAGCTATCTCATGTCTCTCAGTTTGGAAATCCCATGAATATTATACCTTGCCTTTCTTTTCGCTTTCAAAAGTGGTAGAATAAACACAGACACTGCTGCAACCTTTGCACAGTGAGACATGTCTGGAAATCCTTTTCATCTACCTCCTACAGAGGCCATCAACTTTCAGTGGGTGTGTGGGGGGGGGGTTCTGAGAAAACAGGCATCATAAAGACAGTCTAAAATGAGTTTTTGTATTTTAGAAACTTGAAAATGTCTTGAGGAAATGAAGAGCTCAGGAAGGAGAAACAATCTGATGCCAACACCCATAAATCGGAGATGAACAGTTTGTTACTTACACTTGCTTCAGAACATGGGCTCTTCTTAGTGCAGTCTTTGAATTTTACACTGACCTTCTCTGTCTGCTTTCATTACATTCCATGTGCAACTAACTACACCATACGCTACAGAATCACACAGTTAGGAACACTTTTGACTTTCATGATCTACTGAACATACTGCAATGTACTACTACCACAACTACTAATGATAATAATAATGTACTCACTAATGAGAGAGGGACAATATTTTACTTAAAGACTAAAAAGTAAAAAATAAAAATATAAAAAAATATTTTTTAAATAAAGAATGCTTTCTTTTCAGTTGCTCTAAAAAGTAAAAAATAAGGAAGAAGACTGAAAACTTTGCAAAAGAAACACAGACAAGCTGATTTCAGAAAAGCATTTGAGGTTGGTTTTGCTTCCTGCTACTTCTTGGTTCCTCATTACCACAATCAGCAAGACCAACCTCGAATGCTTTTCTGAAATCAGCTTGTTTCTTTTGCAAAGGTTTCACTCTTCTTCCATATTTTTTTTTATTTTTTAGAGTGACTGAATAAAAAGATTCTTTATTAAAAAAATCTTTTTATATATTTTTATTTGTGCTTTAAGAAGTTAATGAAGATTTCACAGGAGGAGACTTTGCTATCTTATTAGAGATGCATCATCTGGTCTGACAACTAATATTCAATGCGTTTTAAGTTTACAAGGCTTACATGAAAATGTGTGCTTAATCAGTTCGTTGAAGCCACCGCAATATTAATTGGCTGTTCCAATTGTTTTTGATAAATAGGGAAAATGTGACTTGTATTCTGAAGCTGTGACCAGTGTAGTTTGCTAATGAATTAATGTCATATGACTCTAATCTATTTTAAGCAGGGTGCTAGGATCACACTTTTGTCTAATGAAATTCTTACGTCCTGCAGAAATAAAAACACCTGTTTTTTACTATGTTATTTTCTGCAGACTCTCAAAGCTGGATTTGAACTCATTGTGTTGGTTTTATTCTGTTTCTTATTTTTTTGTCACTTCATTATTAGTAATATTACAGGTGATATTCTGCACCGACTAAACAGATAAATTGCAGCGTATGGAATTTATCAGCTTAGAAAGATTATTTCTAAATTTATATTTCTTTTGCTACAGTTTATCATCAGCTTTTCACATGAAAATAACCTGGTTACTTTTTTTCATTTCCTGCATTTGCTGGATTATAAATAAAAAAGTATCCTTTACTATTTTAGTCTAAACTGTCAGCCTTACTTTAATAAAAATGTTAGGAAAGGTTAAACTACCCAGTAAGCCTTTAAGCCTGCTGCATTAATGATTTCTATTTGTGAAATCCTTCATATCAAATCAAATTAGTAACAGAGCAGCAACAGTTCTTTCCAAACACGATGTACTGCAGTTGCCAATGGTGCAGTTTAGGAGTAGGTAGTCTTTTATCAGAAGTGTAACAGACATCATTGTAGGATGATGCAGCACAGTAGCAATTTCAGTGGCAGATGTTACATTTCATATGACAGGTACTTATGTCGTGAAATATTGCATCCAGGATCACTAACCTTACATTAAAAACACACGGCAAAAGCAAAGATGAAGAAATAAATACAAATCCCTTAGCCAATCACAGCCCAGCAGTTTACATACATTCCTAAAATTCTGGAGACTTTTCTGAAAAGGCACATTAAAAGTATATACCACACTAAAAATGTGTAGGTACTACTAAAAATTACTAACAGCAACGCTGGTCAGCAACAACTCTTCTTTACAATAGTAGTTGGTACTACATTCAAAATCTGATAACATTTAATATTTTCTTTATCCCAGTCAACTTGACCATCTCAATGGTTCTGATCACTCTGTTTCTCATCCTGAGCTGGGACTGAAAATGGCTCAAGTGGAAGCTCACCATTTCTCGCCTCCAGGATGCATTAGGTCCGTGCAGAGTAGAGTGAAAGTTCTCCATCCCATTCATTCCCTGCCCACTGAGTTCACAAATGCCCCACCCATTTGGCACAAAGTGTGGACTCATCCCCTCCCTTGGCCAACATCCCTAGTAAGTGCCAGCTGATTCTATGATCAGCAACTCTATCCCTCTGTTAGTCAAGATGTGGGCAGTAACAGGCTAGTTAACTGACCAAGTGGAGCAATTTAACCCAATGTGTGACAGCATTATGAACTTTATAACACATGCTGCTCAGAAAGAGCATGAAGACTTTTACGCATAATGGCCCTGGAAAATGAAGTGCTGCTTTACAATATCAGCATCACTAGACCCATTACTGCAGGTGGCACATCTATCCTCAAGTAAGTGCCACCAATGCAGCAGGCAAGTGCTGCCCCTCAAGGATGGAACACACAGCTCCAGATGCTCACTTCCATTCTCCCTGTCCACTCCCTCCAGCATTCACACAGTAAGTTGAACACAGATCATCTGGACCACAGTCAAGGCTTCATATCTCTCTACTTCACATAGCTAGTCTAAAAACAATGTGAAAAGTCCCGTTTTTTTCCTGTAACATGATTTGGTCAAGTTTTACTTTTCATATAATTGCAATCTGGTTTTATCTGGAGATCAGTTTCTGAGATAATTCTACAAATATGAAAATGATGCCTATATGCATACCTAATACAAACAACAATTTATCTCACTGTACAAGATACAGAAAAAGTATCACTGGTGTCTTTTTTCTTTATCTAAAGCTTTAGCTGACAGCATGAAATTGTCTAAATGTCATTAGTTTGAGCACCTCCACTGCTTTTATTTATGTCTTTATTTATTCATTCATCAGTTTTTGTTAACCATTTAGGTAGACTGGTCTACTGACTCTTTTCTGCCATAACCCAGGCTCAGAGAGCATTAACAGAATCAAACTACTTAC
Organism: Protopterus annectens; assembly: GCF_019279795.1. Taxonomy (NCBI): domain Eukaryota; kingdom Metazoa; phylum Chordata; order Ceratodontiformes; family Protopteridae; genus Protopterus; species Protopterus annectens. The sequence continues at coordinate 1,621,759,473 of NC_056733.1, read as the reverse complement.
ATATCATTGTGATAAGCAGAACACAGTGTAACAGATCATAAAGTCAGAAAATAAAAGCTAGTATTTAATAAACAGCAGTTTTTTTCATAGATATACATTAAATATTTCGACATACAATTATACACAACAAGAATTGTACAGTAACCATTAATGGTTTAACAAAGTATGCTACTATGGAGATGGGAAAATGCTACTACATATGCATTATGTACACTAATTATTAAATGCCAGCTGTTTTAATGTCACTTTCACACAAAATAGACGGCTAGCATTTTAGCCATCGCCTTTAAAGCATTTGCACTTAGCTTCATTGGTCAGGTGATTATGTAGTGCAATTTTAAACTCATGCAGTGAGGTGAGGGATTTGATTTCACATTGTACATATTTCCAGCTGACAATTTTCATAGCACCCTTTAAACCTATGCATAACAACTGACAAAATGTTAAATATCTCCATAGCATTATATCCTAGAGAAACATCTCTATGTCATTTTGCTTCTCAAACCTCATCCCTTTATATTTTGCCCTTAACTGACAAGTGTCTTGACCAGATCCAGAGAATATGATGACCTATAACAAAGGTACTGATGTCAAACATAAACATACCCAAAATGGTGTTAGCTATACTAATCAGTTAAATATCTAGTAGTAACACTGCAGTAAATCTCAGCACAGCCCCGAGCATAGTACTTTCCCAGTTGTCAACAGTGTCAAGTAATTTGTGCAGGTAACATGAGACATGCTGATGGTTCCATGAAAAGAAAAAATAAATAAATCTGCCTCTCTTTTATTTTTGCCTTCTATAGCTTGCAAGACAAGTCTTCAGATTCAGATGTTCTCCATGCACAAAGATTGGTGCAATTTTGCACGATGATACTAATCACTGTGACGTGCATCTTACGTTGATGTGTTGGAACAATGGTCTTTTTTAACAGCACCTTAGTAATCTTTTTCAATATACTACTTTTATAGTGAATCTGCCTTACTGGACAATGATTACTTTTATACTGCTGACTTTTTATCATGACTGCACTGCTGTCATTTTGCACAGACCTAAAGATGAACTATTGATCACTGTCTGTGTTGTCTTACTAAAACTTGCACAATAGCCTCACTACAAGAGAAACAAATCAAACTGAAGGCTTAGCAGCACGCCATTAGTCCATATTAGTTAAGGGTCAAAACTGTTACTGTCACTGTTTTAAAGTGACTTAGTGTCATGGAGACAACAAAACTTGCTGTGTAACTCCACAGCAATGAAACTGCTTTAAAGAAGCACTTATCTTAGAAATCGCACAGCGACAAGCATTGTAATCTAGTATTTCATTAGCTGTAACTTTACTCTGCTTCATTTTGTGGCCACAAATTTGTTGAGAAAGCCAGATCTGGAGTTCAAAGAAAAACATCAAAACTTACTGCCAGGATGGTACACTATGAAAAAAGCTGGAGAGTAGTAGCTCAGTGCCCCTCTGAGGTAACTCTCATCCCACCTCATGGATGTGTCATGCATGGAAGGAATAAATAAGAAAATTATTTTGAACAGGTAAATACTGAACCAGAAGTCAGTGATGGTATTTGGACACAAAATAGAAAAAAAAAAACAGGATAAAAAAGAGGCAGTGTACATACTTAGGGAAAAAGATGAAATGACTGATGTATGCTACGTGAAGCTTATTCTAAACCTTTTTGGTAGTCACAAACATATTTGCAAGCCCTGTACGCAAAAAAAAAAAAGTTTCCAGTAACTTCAAATCAGTTGTGGGCTTTCCCTATAATCATGATCTGATGAGGTGTCTCAGGAAATTATACTTCTACCTTGTAACCTTTGGATTTTGGAGTGCCACAGATCATAATCTTAGGTCCCCTTTTGTGCATGTCATTCATGCTTCCTTTCAGAGATATAACTGGAGTAATGAGCCTAGCATACCACTGTTACGCAGAAGACACTCAAGCTTTGCCACTACTACCCAAAGCATAGTATTGCAAATGCGTATACACTCAATGATGACCTAGAATCCATTCATCAATGGTTATGTGTAATCAACTGAAGATTACATCTTCAAAGCAGAAGCCATGGTGGTTCTTGCTAACTTAAGAGATTCCTCTGTTGCCTACTTCCAAACCATATATTTCATGGTAAAAATAAGCTTGGGTTTGTCAGCAAGGTATATAACGTAGGAGAGATCCGCGATCATTTGCTGATATCTATGGACTAGGTATTCACTGTAATAAAATCTTTTTCCACATCTAGAATATCTCCAGGATTAAATGCCTGTTTCTTAGGGTAACCCTTTGACAGCAGTCCATGCCTTGGTTTTCGTTTCCTCTTGATTACTGTTATACCCTAAATAAACGACTCCCAGACACTAATACTGACCATTTCTAGCTTGTATAGAACTCCAAGACAAAGCTATGTAAGGGTATTTCTCAATGCCAAATTTTATTTTTGTCTTGTGCAGCTTGCACTGACTTCGGGTCTGCTTACATATCTTTAAAATTATACTCTTAGTTTTTTTCCCTTGCATGGCTTAGTTCTATCTTACTTGGGAGATCTCATTTAGCAGTATTGCCCACCTTGGCTTTGTGCTCAGGCTCAGTTCCACAGGTATGGCTGGAAACGTTAAGCTTTTATTCTTTTGTTTATCTGGCTCCACCCTTGTGGAACATGCTTCTTTGGTGGCTTCAAGATTCTTCAATGATTTGCAGAAGCAAGTCAGCATGGAAGAATTAACTGTTAGGGATGACATTTGAGAATGAAGCTCACCTTTATTAATTCATACTGCCTAGGGTCTTGTAGTTTTGTTATTCTGTCACTGATGACCAATTAGATTTTATTTTACTAGATATCATTTATTTTTGCAAGACATTTATTTGTTCCACTATCTGTAATTGCTATTTTCATTCTATCTGTGTTTTATTGTTTCAACTTTGCATCCAGTCCTGTCTTTGAAGTTAAGCATGAAGTGCTGCAAGAAGGACTAGGAGTTTTGCATCTAACTTATGGACAAGTACCACCCCTTGTTTAAAGCGTGAATCTTTACTGCGGTTTGCTTCATAATTCATTCTATAATACTAATATTCATAGTGACATCAGAGTTTATTTGTTTCAATGCATCATATGGCAAGTGCCTGCGACTGAACCATCTCTCCTTGACTACTGTAGTTAGAAGGTTCTTGTGAGACTAGGTCTCTTGTAGTAGGGACTTGAGTCATTTTGTCACACCATTATGAATGGGATACCAAATACTGTTACTAGAATTAATCCGTGACCTATACCTGAGAAATGTTCAGCCTACTGAGTAGGTAGACCTACTTGTAAGGCATTTATCCAGACTACCAAAGTCGACATAGACCTGCAACCGGTAAAATTTTAACCAACTGAGTAGGTAGGCCTACTTCTATGGCATTTATCCAGACTAGCACTGTAGACATAAATTTGCGTTGTAACAGGGTCAGGAAAGGTACTAAGGACAATAATTGCCACAAAAGATTTCCTGCAATGGGTGTGGCTCATACTTTAATGTTCCAACCTTTAAATTCCACAAGTCTGAGATTAACTAAATCTGGATCCAATATAACTACTAAATAGACTTAACTATTGTTGGTTTAGCATTAACATTATTTCATTTTTTTGCTTTGCCTTTGAATCTCCTATGATGTTGTTCACTGGAAGGCACACAAAGGCTTATTAAGGTTCTATGTGGGTTTGATGGCAGATATTCCTTGTGCAGCTCCAGTTCTTGGACTTAACATAGTTACTGGTCAGCTACCACTTTTATATTTTACTTGTTACTGCTGTATCTGTTTACTCTGACAAACTGCATACTGACTTATTTTATTTTTTGTAATAAGTGCTATTTAATTTAATTCTGCTTCATTTACATCTTTGTTTTAAAATATTACACCTCCTGTGTTTTATCTGTTTGGTATTAAGACTATTATCTTTTGTCTTCAGAACACGATTCTGCATAACTGGTTAATTAAACCATGGCTCATATGAATTTGGTCCACAACAGGATACTTTGTCCTTTGTTTTTTTCATTCCCAGAACAAAATGGTTTACAGGGCAAGGCCATCCATAGGCCAGATATGGAGGTTCTCTCACTGTTCTGTCACCAGAAACCACCTTAGGATGAGACAAAGGATGAAAAGGGATCTTTTCATCTCTAAAAGATAGCTAGGTATTGTGCTGTACACCGGAGTCTGGCAGCAGAACCTGCACACCACTGGTCCATGAAAGCCACTGTAGACTAACAAAAGAGGAGTTTACAAGTTAGATGATATTTCCTTCTTGTTGCATGACATCAGCCTTGTGTTTATAAAGGAGACCTAGCTGGGGAATAACTTTGGCCCCATTGGCAGTGGCCATTCTTCTTGGTTTGTCCATTACTTGGTGAATTACATGTGACAGGTCAAGTAGATGTTGGCTGTCTGTTTTAGAGCTGCATTAGATACAGCACAGCTTTCTAGTGGGGCCACCAACTGTATTGAGCATATTTTGTAAATAAGAATGAGCTATAAGTTTATTCTTGTTTAACATCCAAGAGGTAACTTATATGGTTTCTTAAGAGAGTTAACAGACTTCATGTTGATTGTGTCATGCCACTCAGGGACTCTTACTAAAGAAATCATATTTGATTATGCAGAGATTCACATTTGTTCAGGAACCACCTTGGCTTGAATCAAAAATGGCACTTATTGGACTAATCTTCCAAGTAGGAGTCACTTCTGACTGGGTGTTTTAAGCCATACATGACTTTGTTCACCCTCTAATCAACCTCATTTTACAGTTTTCCCAGATATATCAGCTAATCATAAGAATTTAAGTAACATAAACAGTGACCTTGCTCTTTAAATTGACCAACACCCCCCCCCCCCCGAAAGCAGTGTAGATGATAGTGGACAGCTGGCATTTACTTACAAACCATCACTGATGGCATGCAATCCAGTGCATGATCATTGATGTATGTAATCCATGGCATGATCATTGATGTATGTAATCCATGGCATGATCACTGATGTATGCAATCCATAGCATGATCATCAGCTATGTTTTCTCAGGATAGCACATGAAAAGTTAGAACATTACTGGAGACAAATGTTTCCTCTTGGAGAAAAACAGAATAAACATTTTTTAAGTTACCACTCAAAAATCTGTAAGAAGGCAGTATTCTTGTGTTAGGAGATTTCTGCAGCGTTGACTTGATCAGCAATGCTTTTCCAGATGAAGGACATGCTGTACAGGCAATATCCTTACTTTGGGGGATGTCTGCAGTTTTGACTTGATCAGCAATGCTTTAACAGACCATAGACATGTTGTGCAGCCCTTCCTACCCCTAAGCAGTGATGCTTGCTTCTTTGCAGGTAAGGCTGACTTACTTTATGCCAGACACTTGAATCCCTCTTGAGGCTGTTGATCCCAAACAAATTCCTTTAAGCTAGTCTTGGTGTGAGTTTCATCTTATTTCTTATACTGAGGTTGAGTCTGTTATTAAGTCTGTGCCTGACAACATATTGATTGGCCCTAGGACCAACTAAGTTATGTCTATCTTGTCTGGATGTCTTTGGCTCAATAATTTTTCTGGACTGCAAAATTCTCTAAGAACTGGGATACCTAGTTCAATAAAAAAGTCTAACTTAGTCTAGTTAGGAGAAACCATCTTTGGATCTGGACAGTAGAGAAAGTTTCTAACCAGTCACTATCCTTTCATTTTACCTGCAAAATCACAGATTAAGCAATGCAAGTACAAACTGAATCTTTTCTTAAAACTTGCAACTGCCATAATAAATATCAGTATGATTTCTGGAGTCAGCAAACAGGTGACAATACCTTACTCAGCACAATGTGGCTATATAATCTTGGCAGAACACATGCATTCCTACTGTGGCCATTCAGGCACAGTCCTAGGTAAGCTTACCACTTCTTCCTTTAGGGTGTTATATAAACAATAACCTCCTATACAAACTTTCTGTCAACTTATTCCCTGCACAGGTTCCATGGGTTTTCCCCTGGTTATATTGTTGCTCAAAGTATACATGCTTCCACCTGCAGAGGCAATTAAACAGACACTTTTTGTGACATTAGTTTTCAATGCTGCATTTCAACTCTCGCTCCCTTACAGGGCATCTGCATGTTCTTGATACTCGCAAAGGTGTCCTGATCACAAACCACCATAACATGAAAAGTAACCGAGACTTGGCCTGAACAGGACTGAAGCAGTGACCAACTATGAGGCCCTAAGGTCTAATACAGCCATAAACCTCTCTCCTTTATGTTTTTAATTGGGCAATACTTCAAGCTGACCATACTTCAGCTTACCCATTGCATTTCTACCTGCCCTGAACACTGTCATGTGATTCTTGACAAAGCACTATCATTTAAAATATGAGGTATCTCCCAATTTCTAATATTCCTTGTTTCAGCTGAGAAATACTGTTCAAATTTTGCATCTCAGTCTAACTGATAACATTACAATGGTTCTTGGTGCACTGGACTCCTTGCATTTGGACTTCTGCAATAAACATTACCTTCAAGTCATTATACTGGACCATTTGTAGTCAATGCATAACACTGCAACAAGGTTTTTATCTTGCTTGCAAAACCCCTATGCATCAAAACCTGCAATGCACACGTCAGGTGTGAAGGCTGAAGTACAAGGTGATACTATTACTGCACCTCAGCCTTCACAACATGGCGCCAAATAATCTAAAGCATCTGTCAGCATGACATCAGCAGCTGTGTAATTGTGCTCAGCTGACCTGGGACTCCTGCCACAGGACCTCTTACTGCTTAATAGGACGCAGCTGAAATTAACTGGCATAACATCCTTTCTCGAGAGTTTTCTGGCTGTAGAATCTGCTACTTTGCAAGATTCTATAATATTCCATTGTGACAACTCTTAAGATGCCTTAAAAGCTACATTTTTCATAAATTCTATTCATTTACTTTGAAAATGTTCTTAACATCAGATATCTGTCTTTTTTTACATCTCTGATGTGATTTTTATTGATGTCTTATCTGTCTTTTTATATTTACAGTCACATGCTTATCCTTAAGGACATTAATACAAGTTAAGTAAAATAACAACGGAGGAGGTAAAAATGCAATGAGTGAGCTGACATACAATCAGCCTGAAGCACCAACACATAATTCCATCAAGGATGCTGGAAAGATCTGGAGGGGTTCTCTGACAGAGCTAATTATAAGGTCTGCTAGAGATGAATCCCCAGGGTCAGCAGACAAGTGAGGGAAATGCCAGTCTAAAAGGTGGTAGAAGTAGCAGTACCAGAATCTATAGACTGGTAAATCCAATGTCAGTGGTATATAAAACAATACATACAGTACTAACCTCAAAACTCACTCTTCCTGGAATCAATTGGTTAGTGAATTTCAGCATGGATGCATACCAGACAACTCATGTCAGATTAAACTAATCCAATTGCATGACTGAGGGACTACAAAGGTGGTCAAAGCTTCATGTGGGATAGCAAACTAGAGGGGTAAGTAGAGAAGTGTCTGGATAGCAACAGCAAAAAGTCAAAAGAGATTCTGTTTAATTTGCCTCCAACTTCACTCTTGGCATCAAAAACTGTATCACTCATTTTGCAGATGTCATCAAAGTGGAATCATGGTCATCATCAAAGCAGATGCCTGATGACAGATATTATATGATTAGAAAGGTAGTTAAAAAGGTTAATTTTAGCCTTTTATAATACATAGTAATGTAGCCGAGGATGATAATCCAATGTACAATATACAGCTGGAAGTACAAGAATAAAAAAAAAATTGGAAAAAGAACCTAGGGGTTACTATTACAGACACACTCATACAGAATTTGATGGCCATGGGCTGTGATCCCTCAATAGGCACTGCTGGCACCAATTAATATATGAACAGGCTTACAATCCTACTTGGTCTCCTCCCAATTAATACATGACAGTCAGGTTTATGGTCCCAAAGTCGGCATCAGTGCCATCAGTTAATATGGGAGTAGTATTACCAGAACAGTGCACAGCAGATGTGCACTGCTTCCTTGGACTTTAACCCATGCCAACCCCACCAAAACAAGGTTCACAATGTACCAATGCTGAGCAAAGCTATAACCACTAGCTTCTCAGGATTTCAAGCACTTCACTCTCAGCATGACTTCCAATGCCACTTTACTAGAAGGAACTAAAACTTGGCTAAGACTAGCTTTTATTTATATACAATATAATACTTTTTCAACTACTATACCTACTTCTAATTAGCTCAACCAAATTACTATTCCATCTGTACTTCTCTGTTAATGCTTAAACTTGCTTATCTCCTCTAATACCTCACTCTATTGTATTTCTTAAATTAGTCCTATCTTATGTACTCTTCTATCTGTAAAGTCTCAGTACTAGGCTTGTAGATTTAATGGTTGTGAATATCAATACAAATTTTATTATGGTGACTATTATGCTATACATATTTACTGAAACGGCATTATAAAACTTGTTATTGTAAATATTGATTGCATTAAATAAAATACTTTGGAGGTTGCCTCCTTGGGCATCCACTAAAAAAGCGCACCTGTGCCCAGTCAGACTTTCTCAGCAAACAAACGTCAGTAGAGTAATAATAAATATTATGGTATCACACTGCCAACAGTCAGAAACTTCAGGCAGGCCAAAGATTTCATCTGCTAAATACTCTAAAAATAACCCAACTGTTTCAAACTAGACAATGTCAGTTGTGATAAAGTAGCTGCTCTCTGAATGGCAGACACCAAGAGATAGTATTTAATTTCACAAAGAAATAATGGGCGGGTATATGTATATCTCCCAAATATGCAACAAAATCTAGAAGATTTAAGATTTTTATTTGAAATATTTACATAGATATTTTTATACCCCAAGTAGACACCACAGAATTTTTCCTTAGGTAGACAGTAAATGCTGGAGGTATGATGAGGAAGAAAGAGGTAATTGGGAACATATTTTCTGGGAGTGCAGTGAATTGGTGGACTTTAGGGACTCCCTGCAGGATGCTTGCTGGGCAGATTGGTGTAATGAGGGAGATGATTTTTTTGAATATAATGATACAAAATCAGAATTGGCTAGAAATAGTAAGGCCTTGTTGTCTCTAATTACGATGGCTGCCAAAAATGACTACAAAATGGAAATCAAAATCTAAATCACCTATATTAGAAGCAGTGAATATAGGAACAGAGACAAACCAACTGGAAATGAGATCTTTAGAAAAAGGTAGGAGCAAACTACATGGGAAAAATGGGAATTGTGGGAACAATACATAGAGGGGAGGAATGCAGGACTTAAATGAGCTATGTAATGTTTGACTGAAAATGATTGGGTAGACTATAAGTGATGTACAATGTTTGCAACTGGGAGTGTGTCAGTATGGTTTGTGATGTAAAATGCTTGCAACTAGGATTGTGTCAGTGTAGTTTGTTTTCATTTCATTTGTTTCAAAGACGTGCGTCTGGAGTTTTTCTCCCCAGGCCTCTGCTGAAAACTGCCTTCGTTCCAAGTCGGACTTTCCCAGTAAACAAATGTTAAATAAATAAAAATTTACATAAAAGTATGATTGCTTATGTCATACGTGATGGTTTAATAAAGATGTTTCTTGTTTAAAAAAGGGGCAGAAATTGAACAATTTATGTAATTTTGCTTAGGTTATATGATATATAGCAACATATGTGAAGCATAATGTTTGTTAATTTTAACTTGTTAATACAGTTTGATTACTTTTATATAAATGTATATGTGCCTATGTCACAAGTGATAAATCAATAAAGGTATTTAATAAAAAAAAAAGAGTTGGTATTTTAATTATATTTAGTAACTACTCAAATACATACATGACTTAACAATGAGTTTTCCAAACGAGTAATGATATACTTTACCATAAATAAATAAAAGCGGGTAATGTACTTTGAAAATTAAATACGCAAGCAGCTATAGTCTTAAATAGACCGATATAAAATAAAAGGTTTTAAATAGATAAACTGCACTTAGAAAAACACTAGCTCTCTGGTCCTACAATTACCACTAAATGAAGATTCACCATTATCTGTCTGCCACTAACTTTATAAAAAAAGTAACAGTTACAGAAAAAATCACAGGAGGAATTTCTAGATATGATATCAATGCCTTTTTTCTGCAAACTTTCTGTTTCCAGACCACAGAATCCACAATTTCAGCAGGTAAGCAAAGACTGTAACTGCCTTCTTGAACAAATGAGCTGAAGTGAACGCTATAGGATGAGGATAACTTAAAAATCTGGAGGGGTATCCTGTAATAAGGCATCACTGGCAGCTATTCAGTCATCAGTGTTATAAATGGTAAATTCCTTCTCTGCAATCAACAAACATTTTAGATCGTCACTTTCATGTTGATTTTGAAACAAATTCCAACCATGCATTAAGGGATAAAATACACTGGGTTTCCAAAAAATACTGAACATAATCTGACCATTCATTTTTTAGGGTTACCACCTGTCCCACTTTGCAAGGGACAGTCCCCTCTTTGAGAAGTTGTGTCCTGACCAAAAATACTAAAAATGGCAAATGTCCTGAGATTGCAGGACATAATTATGTCCCATATTTTATGTAATACTTGCATAAAATAGTTATTTCGGTATCTATAATACCTAAATGTTACAAGAAACAGAATAAGCAACTAAATTGCTACAAGAATAAGCTTTTATTTAGGCAAAAAAGTAAAGTTCTATCCTTGGTACTGACCGTGTGTATGTGTCGGCCTGTATAATCTGATGTGTGTCCCGAAAATGTCCCACTTTGGCCATTTGAAAAGGTGGCAACCCTATCATTTTTACCTTTAAAATATTTAACATTCAAATTCCTAAAAAAAATCATAATAAAGCAATGTGCCAAGTCTGCTTTTTTTTTTTTGACCCAACAAAAGTCAGACCATTTGTTAAAGTACTTATTACTATATCAGACAACTTACAAATTTTTGAGCTGAACAAATTCCTGCTTAGTGTTCATTTGAAGAACTTCCATTCATTATGTTAAGGAATTTGAATTAATCTCCTTTTGAAGTTTGACAGACTCTTTTTTGAGCAACTTTCAGTAAGCTTGGTAAATTCTCAACATGCTGCAGTCATTGCTCCTTCTTTTCCCATTTCAGTTATCATTAAAATGCCATTTTTGTTCCTTGACTAGTTGTAGTCTTTGGTTTAACCAATCATGTTTGATAAACCTTCTGATCTGCATAATAACCCATTAAAGGAAAACTCCACCCTAGAACTAAAAAATATATTTTTCACTCTATCTTTGTTTCCTGATCTAGTTTAACACCCCAAAATCACTAAGTGCATTATTTGCAATTTTAGCCTGTTTTCCACAACATGGCTACCAACGAGGCTAGATGTATCAATGTGATCTTGTACTCCCTCAAGCCTTTCTCTTTCCCATGTATGACTCATGCCGGACATAAGGAAGTAACTGTGAATTCCTATGCCATTGACATATAATGGGATTTGGGAGGGTCACTGTTATTTTCTTTACCTTCTGTAAAAGGACTGCTTCTTTTCTGTCTCTAATCACCCTCATTTATAATAAATAAATAAATAAAATTTATGTTTGGCTCAGACCTTGACTTACACTATACTTAGAAGTTATCCAGCTACAGCCAGAAAAGTGTCAGGTCTTTGTTTGTTTTCTTTTGTAGTTCAAGAAGAACTGAGAGTCCCCTCCCTCCCACACTACTGCAGAGGTGTTAAAACTGTCACTGCACTAAAAGATCCTTGCAGAATCAATTCCTCAGACTTCAAAAGAAAACCCTGAATAAAGGCCTGAAACATATGAGGGTGATTAAAGACACCGTTACACTAGTGACTTTCTAACTTCATGGGAGGCATAATTAAAACGTGTCCCCTGATTTTGTCCCATCATTAATTTTAGCACTGTCTTGATTTATTGTACTATGAGGTGGAGAGGTATGCCTGTTCTCTGTCCCTCTCCCTTATAGATTGCAAACTGTTGCAGGCATTAAATAATGCCAGAGATTCTCAATATATGTTAAAACCATGCTCTACTAACGTCTCAGTTAGTGCAACTGGTTAAAGCTGAAGTTTACAGGCCAAGGTTGCAGGGCTTGAATCCCTTCCCACTTTGTAGCTGACATTTTTAACTGTTTTTTTCAGTGTATCCCTGGTGTCTAGTGATTATGCACAAGACTAATTTTCTCTGTGGGAGGTAGGAAGGTACAGGGTTGGAATCCCTTTTAGTGCTTTAAAGACAGGCTATGTATAATATATCTCTGGCATCTAACTGTTACCTGCAATAGTTTTATTTTTTTATTTTTATTTTTAATTAAGTGCCTTTATGGCATGCAATATAGCATATCCCCCTGGTGTCAGGTGCTCCTCTGTGACCCACATCTGAAGAGTTATCCCTGGAGTATAGTGTTTCCCCATCCCTGTTGTGTGCAAGTATCTTTGCAGCATGAAAAGTTATTCCTGGTGTCCACTGTCTCCCCCACACCCCCACTGTTATTATGTGTAAGTGTCATGGCAAGAGAAGCAATGTGTAGTGTTCTCCACTGACTCGTATAGTTTGAGTTAACCCTGGTGTTTAGTATTCCTCTTGACACACATACAAACATCTATCCCTGGTGGCTACTGTTCCCCACGACCCAATGTTGCAGGTTTTGCTCACTAGTCTAGGGTTATATAGAGATATCTCAGCCACCTCAATCCACTCACCCTCTCAAACACACATACACCACTACCTAACCCACCTACGGCTACCTCCCAGGCCGACACATGCTCGCATGTATAGTTATATACATACCCCCTAATGCTACCCAAGCACTAAAATCCACAGTACTTACCTCTACTACGATGGATAACCACTGCCTTTTGGCAGTTTCATTACTGTGAGTGGCCATGCTAATTTGCACAGCTGGGTGATTCTTTGATTTACCACAGGCAGTTCCAGGGAAGAGCACATAGCTAAAGAGCACATGCATCTCCCCCAGAATGCCTCATTAGCATCTACCATGGCCACAGAGAGCCCATCACAGTGCAGCACATCTTTGTTCAGAAGCACCACGACAGGGCTGACTCAGTGTGGAAAGTACAAATCATGTACATATCAAGGTTACCTTTCTGAATGGTTTCTTTGTTACTAAACAGGATTAAAATGATTTAAAGCTGACTTAAGAAAACATTTGAGAAGAATGGTGGGTTCATAAGTGCTGGGGACAGACAATAAAAAGGGTTTGGGTAAGGACAAATGTGACACAGCCACAAAGAAGCTGAATGCACTGCTTGTAAACAGAGCAGAATATGTTTCCTCTTAGTATGGTAAAGTGTAAATGTTTTCTGTGGCTTTCAATATAGGGACAGAGTACAATGAGAAAAGTTGTCAATATCAAATTCCTTTAGTAAAGCTACAATGCATGTCCAAAGCTGCTCACCAGGCTTCAGTGTGTTCCTTCAGCCATAGAGAAGGCATTCTTTGTAAGCAGTTTTTATAGACAGAAAGGCCTCCAGACTGTTCAGGATTTCTGCTGCACTATGCATTTTAAAAGAATATACTAATGTAAGTTATTAACACTGGATACTTGAAAACATATTCTGTAGTGTAAGTAGGCAAGACCAAGCAGGTAAACTGGTCATAGCTAACATTAAACTCTACATCTGATAACATCCATTTCAATAAACAGAAAGAATGCACCCCAAATTAAGAAAAAAAAATATATGCTTGGTTGAATGCTCCCTCCTGCAACTGACAAGGAGGAGTTTTGATGAAAAGGAAAAAAAAATCCCATAGCAGATACACATGGGTCTCAACCAGACAGGTCTGATAAAACAGAAAAACAGATGAATGAAAGCATTTGCATGTTTATCTTTATTGAAACATCAGAGACACAGACTACCCTCGATAACATAACTTTGGCACATTGGATTCTGAATGCAAAAAATGCAGGCGTATAAGACACACTCCACCAGCTGTAAATATGTTTCTCCTTATTTGTGACATCACTACAACATAACTGAAAAATTCAGATAAACTTGAAATGTCTGGTTTATAAAAAGCCTTTGCACATTTCAGGGACTGATAACAAAGAAGGTTCAAATAAAAAAAAGGCAAAAAACTCCCCCCCAACAATGCATACAGGACCCAAACAGACACTGGGCAAAACTGAGAATCATATGAATAAATATGTCTGCAAACCTCCACTTATCAAATCATCATGGGAACTAAGCAAATAAGTTGAGGGCATATAATTAGCTCTGTCAGGCATAGATAAAATGAACTATATTCATAACAGATCATGATGATATTCTCCACCTCCTAAGTAGTGCCTTTTGCCTGACACTTATATCTGCTCAGTCAAGTTGGTGGATAACGTTTCAAAGATGATTCATTCGACGCACTATTAATAAGCCTCATGCTGTAATCTCTAGTTCATTTCCCTCTGTGTTCCCCAGCACAGTGGGTGACAGTTAGTAGGCCACTTGATTAGATCAGTGTTTCTGTCTACCCCTGCCTATACAGGTTATCTGGAAAACAAACAAGTAAATATACTAGGCTAGAGGGGGGGTTACACAACTGTTTCTGCTAATATCTATGAAAATATGATAAGGAGACAATGTGCAAGATGTCACTGCAGATGGGATGGCCAAGTGGTTAAGGTTATGGATCAGTGGGTTTAAATCCCACTTTCACCAGTGTTCAATGTCATTTGCCATAGTGCTTTTATTTTTTTTGGGGGGGGTTGGTATAATGGTTAAGGTGTTTACCTTACAGACACAAGGTACAGGGTTTGAATCTCAGCTTTGAAAGGAGAACTGTCTGGGCTTAAAATGGCCCACCAGCAAAGCTGGCCCAGTACAATGAACCTATTTGACATGAGATTGTGATGATGGGCCTATTGAAAAGCTTAAGAGGTGTAGTTCAGGAAGCAAGTCTAACATCCACCTAATGTAGGTACTAATCCTTCTGGCTGCCTGCAAATGCTAAACAAATCTGTGGTATTATCTAGGCAAATTTATATCTTCCTTGACTGCACAAATTATAAAAAAATATGCATTAGAGGAATAGTGGAACCGATAGTGGAGAATTTACTAAAACAGATTAATTGCACATTGATTAGTCGTGTAACACCAGATTTTGTCATTTTAAGTTACCAATGTTCTAGAACTGCTTTTTTGCATTTTCAGCATGAACACCTATTCAGTACAATATAGTTTAATAATATTCCTATTATCAGGTATAGAACAGGAACAACCTATCTGGCTTAATGAGTACACCTGAGTAAGGTTAAACAAAAATATACAAGTCTCAGGAGTGGCCTCTGTAACATCTGATCCTTAATCAGTCCACATGAACATATCAACCTTACTTGTCCACCAACACTGAATCTGATAACAGATTATATCTGCTCAGTTCTCTACAAGGTACACAACACTGAGTCTTACATTAGGACTGCCTATTCTATATCCTATAATAATGTTTCTTTGTGTTTCTCTGATAAACCGTGAGACATAACTGCTTTTAGAGAAACCTTTACCATAATGGCCTTCTTTAAACATAACCCTCTATCTCCAATACCTTCTTCCACAAGAACAAGCCCACGCTTTCAGTCATACAGAGAGAAAAGTACTATTAAAAGCTACTGTGTATAATACAGATCTGGAAAAATACTATACAAAACATACGATGTTCTGATAAGCAGTCATAACAATTATGTAAATTAAGCTGGTAAATGAATGTATGTATAATGAAACATCACTTCAACCATAGCTGTGAAGCAAAAGATTGTGAATGAAATATCTAAACTACACAAAATCATCACCTTAACAAATCAAAGAATAAAAGAGTAGGGGGAAGGCAGGGGTTGCATCATCAGTATAACCCCCAGTCTTAGTATGCACTGCCTTCAAGGTTGTAGAACGTTGAAGGAAGAAAACTGTAAAAAAAATACAAAAAGAAATTCACCATTTGCTTCTTCTGGGAGTTGTATGACCTCACAACAAACTACAGCACATTGAGAAAGCAAGCTGCAACATACTAAGACATTAAAACTGGGTAAATACATTTGTACAGATGTGATGTTTTCTGATCAGACAAAACAGCACATACTCAGCAGCATTTCCAAATGAAAATAACACAATCAATAAATTATGTTAGACAGACATCTAGAGAGCAGAAAAAGCCATGTTAGAGTACACAGATGCATAAAGACTAATTATGCATTTCAGATGCATAATCAGAGTGTTTTTGTAATGAGGTTTAGGTCTGGTACGGTTTACCCAGTAAGCCAGAGAGACATACATCATTTGGATTTATTGTACTGGAGCACATTTTACACATTACAATGTGAACTGTCTTTTTCTTTGCACAAGTATTAACCTTTAGGAATCTGGAACTTTTTCTGCATGCTGCAGAATGAAATGCAACTCAGTACAAAACATAAGAAAACACAATCTCTACCTGCTAAATTAAACATATGATGTACTCTCAAATGGAAAAATGAGATGCCTCCACATAAAACATTCCCTAAGGTATACTAATTTTTTTTGTCTAATCAGCATGGCTGGGTTCACAAATTCTTGCTTTAATATAAACTCTGTGTCAAGGATCAACATTAAAGGGAAGGTATTAACCTTGGATTGTAGAGCAATTAAATTTCTTTTCATGTAAATCAGTTTCCCTGCAGCACAAATATGACAAAAGTATATGAAATGCTCTAAGCGTCTTATAGAAATATTAGCTTACTACTTTTTTTTAAAAAATCACATTAAGTTTGTACTGGAACAGCTAAGTAAAAATTGCATATCCTAAGCATGTGTTCATCTATTAGCATTTCTCCATAATCATATTGCCATTCATACAGGGATCTGCCTTAGAAAATCTACATAACAGCAATATAAATATCAAAACTCAAACACTAGGCAAACAATTCAAATAGCTGTGATGTGACATTTAAGTTACCGCACAATAACTTCAGAAGTGAACATCTATAATACTGACTCATAAACACTAACTATGAAAGTCATGGAAAACACAGAGAACTCTGCACATTTCAATGAACTTCCTTGTTCAAACTTAGCCTTCTGAGGAGATCATGGGAAGCAGCCGCAGAGAATGAACTTTTATATACCAGAAGAAGTAACAAGCTCCATGAGCATTGTCGGTCGTCTGAGGTTCAGTACTTAGCAAAGAGAGGATTTTTTTAACTTTCTGTTAGATTATTAATAGGCTGTACTAGTATAAGAGAAGTCGCGGTGGTACAGAGGTAGCATTGTTGCCTCACAGCAAGAGGTTCTCCTGTTTGATTCTCGGCTGGAGTGCCTTCTGTGTGGAGTCTGCATGTCCTCCCAGCGGTCGAATGGCCTCCGAAAGACATGCGTGAATGGGCGTGCCTTCGCTGAAGGTTGGGCATGGGGCTGGCAACTCGGCACCATAAAAATCGACTGCCAATCATTAGCGGACTGGAGTTCCCCTGTGGCGACCCCCTAACCAGGAAAAGCCGAAAAGACAAACAACTAGTTGAGTATAAGAAAAAACACTGCAAATTCTTTTCTAAGAAAATGAATTAACACTTTAGATATTTTATTTTGCCAACCAGGTAAGCTCAATGGACTGAAGTGTCTCATCATGAGTGACACCCTGACCAGGAGCACTGCCTGGTTAAATTATCTGCTAGGTTACACTGCAGAGAAAAGTAGGCTGAGGGATTCAAACCCAGAACTACAAGAAGCAGATTGTTAATGGCTCAGTGCCTTAATTCTGTGCACTAATAATTGATAATAGCATGGTACGAATACTTTTAAAATACTATGAATGCATGACGAAAACAATGTTTGACTAGGTATTGAAGATACAGAAGGGTAACGAGTCATTTCCACATGGTACAGCAGATTTAGCCAACACTTTCAGGCACAATGAGTCTACAGATATGATTCGCAAATCCTTCCCAAGAAAGCGTTCCAAACCCTTACTGAGCAGATGCAGGTCCACACGTTTTGTATTAATTACAGTGTACATTAATTGACACACAGTCTGCACTAAACTATAAAGGTGCCTGCACAAAAAGAGTATGCACACAGTCATCTGTGTCATTAGAGGCATACAAAAAGTACAGTTTTGTACCTACCTAGGCTTGTATAGGCCCTAGGGCTGATAGCCTAGTACTAACCTATGAACTAACCTATGAACCTACCATAAATGTAGATGTCCGATAGGTATGCATCTGCAGTCCTAACAAATGGGTTGTCCTGCCTCAGGCAGCCCTTCGGTCGGCCGGATTCCAAAGTCTGGGTCTGGCCTCGGCTGATGTCGCACTTCACCCGACGTCATAGCTGCTTGGGTATAAAGGCATCAGCCAACGCCATTTTCCTCAGTGTTTCTTGCCCCAGATGCCAGGTGCCCTCTAGGAAGGCTAAATTTGGATAAATGCAGATAATTCCAAACAGTAGAGAGCACAAAATATATATACATATATACATACAAACAAATACACCATAATAGATTCCCCCAGCTAGCTAAATGAGGGGTAAGTACCCTAGGAATACCACAGAGGGGAAGGAGGGTGGGTAATCTTGACTGCAGATGCATACCTATCGGACATCTACATTTATGGTAGGTACAAAACTGTACTATGTCCTTCAAGGATGCATCTGCAGTCCTAACAAATGGGTAGAATACCATAGCCAAACTGGGGGAGGAGGCACTAAGATAAAGATGGTGTAGTTAAGATCCCTTGTAAAACAGCAGTTGCAAAACCTGCTCGGGATCTGAAGTATAAAGGAAGATTATAATGCTTGGCAAATGTATGCACGGAGCTCCAAGTAGCAGCTTCTAAAATGTCTTTGGTAGCCACTCCTCGTAGGAAAGCTGTAGTGGTGGCTGTAGCTCTTGTGGAGTGAGGTCTGATATTTGCAGGAGTTGTCTTTCCATGAAATGAGTAGCAGAATCAAATGCAATTTCCTATCCATTTTGAGATTATCTTTTTTGAAATTGCTTTTCCTTGCACTCCTGTTGCATATGCTACCAGAAGCTGGTCAGTTTTTCTGCTGGCCTTGGTTCTGTCCAGATAGTAGCACAGCTGCCTGTGTACATCCAAGGTGTGTAGTAGTTTTTCCCCCCTGTTCTGTGGGTTGGGGAAGAATGTAGGTAAATGTATAGCTTGGTTCAAAGATACCCTGGAGACCACCTTTGGCATAAAAGTAGGATTTGTTCTCAGAGATACTCTATCCTGATGGAAGATAAGGAAAGGCTGCACTGCCATTAATGCCTGTAATTCAGATACCCTTCTTGCTGAAGTGATTGCTAGCAGGAAAGCAGTTTTCCAAGATAAGAACTGTAAGTCTGCTGTTGCTGCTGGTTCAAAAGGGGGAAGTGTTAATTTTTCTAGCACAAAATTGAGATCCCATGCAGGTAAAGGTGGTTTCCTTGGAGGCTTTACATTTTTGATCCCTCTCAAAAATTGTCTGAGGAGAGGATGAGAGAAGACAGGGGGATCCATGTTGTACTCTGCTGAAATTGCTGATGCATGTATCTTAATGGAAGAGTAGGACAGGCCATTATGGAACAGTTCTGCTAAGTATTCCAGGATGTGTGTCAGGTTTGCTAGTGTGGCATTTTCTCCCTTTTCTGCACTCCAAATGAGGAATCTTTTCCATTTGGCTGAATATGTTTTCCTTGTGGAGGGTCTGTGAGCCTCCAGGATAATGTCCTTGACCCTCTGAGATAATTCAAGCTGGTTTTGTTTTATGCTATTTTCCAAGCAGTTAGCTGCAGTGTTTTTAAGTTTGGATGCAGGGTCTTGTAGTTGTTCTGAGTTAGAAGTAGAGGGCATAGAGGTAGATGCCAAGAATGTGTCCGAGACATGCTTCTTAGTAGTGGGTACCAATGTTGCCTTGGCCAGTCTGGAGCTATCAGGATTACCTTTGGCTGTTCCTCTCTGATCTTCAGAAGGACTTTGTACATCAAAGGAAGAGGTGGGAAGGCATACACTGTCATGTCCTTCCAGCTGAAGGAAAGGGAGTCCACCCTCCAGGCAAGTGGGTGGTATACCCTTGAGCAGAATTTCTTCAGTTGGTGGTTGTGTGGGGAGGCAAACAGGTCTATCTCTGGCATTCTCCATTTCTCTGTTAAGGTTTTGAAGATATCTGGATGCAGCATCCATTCATGAGTATCCGTGGTAGTCCTGCTTACGCTGTCTGCTAGTGAATTTTCTTTTCCTGGTACAAATTTTGCCTGCAGTTGGATGTTGAGATTTAGGGCCAAGCTCCACAGGTCCATTGCTGTCCAGCACAGAGGGTATGAATGTGTGCCTCCCTGTTTGTTGATGTACCACATGACGGTGGTATTGTCCGTCCTTATCAGCAGGTGTCCTGGCTGGAGGAATGGTCTGAATGCCTCTATTGCATGCTTCACTGCCAGCATCTCCTTTATGTTTATGTGTAGATGCAGCTGATCTTGTGGCCATAGGCCTTGAATGCACTTGTCTTCCATGTGTGCCCCCCAGCCTAGGTCTGAGGCGTCCGTGGTAATGGTCTGCCTTGGATGTGGTTTGTGGAAAGGCAATCCTCTGTTCATCTGACAGGCCTGAGCCCACCACAGGAATTCTTTTTTCAGACATGGAATGATTGGTATCTGGGCTTCTAGACCGTGTCTGTGCTGAGACCATACATTCCTTAGGTACCATTGTAACTTTCTCATATGCAGCCTGGCATGTGGGATCAATATTATGCAGGATGCCATGTAACCCAGGGCCTGCAGGACTTTCCTTGCAGTAAGCTGAGTTAGTCTTGTTAATGCCATGAAATAGACTGGTAGTTGCTTTTGTTTTTCCTCTGTGAGAAAAGCCATCTGAGTTATTGTGTCCAGTTCTGCCCCCAGAAATGTTATCCTTTGAGATGGCACTAGTCTTGACTTTTGTATGTTGACTGTGTATCCCAAGGCTTGTAGTAGTTGAATGACATAGGCCAAATCCTGTATTAATTTTGTCTTGTTGTCCTCTTGTATTAGGCAGTCGTCCAGGTATGGGTAGATTTGAATTCCCTGAAGCCTGCAGTGAGCAATTACTGATGCCAGGCATTTCGTGAATACTCTGGGTGCAGTAGATAAGCCAAAGGGCAATGCTGAGAATTGATAATGCTCTGATCCTGCAAGAAATCTGAGGTGTCTTCTGCAATCTGGTCGTATAGGGACGTGCAGGTATGCCTCCTTGAGATCTAGAGTCACCAGCCAAGACTCCTTGCCCAACATGGGAAGAAGTTGCTGTAGTGTCAGCATTTTGAATTTTGGAACAATGAGGTATGTGTTCAGTGCGGACAAGTCTAGAATAGGCCTCCACTGATTTTCTTTTCTTGGTACAAGGAATAGTCTGGAGTAAAATCCTTGGCCTTGTTCCATAGGTGGTACTTTTTCTATTGCTCTCATCTTTAGTAAACTGTTGATTTGCTTTAGAGCCTCTGATTTCTGGTTTGGTGGAAGGTTTGGCATTCCTCTCTTTTTTGGTAGAGTATGGAAGTGAAACCTGTAGCCCTTGTCTATTGTTTGTAAAGTCCATTTGTCTCCTGTAATACAATGCCAATTTCTTGAAAATAAGGCTAGCTTTCCGCCCAAGGGTGCTTCCAGTTGTTCCCTGGTAGGCGGAATCAGAGCCAAGTCATTGTGTCTGTCCTGTAGAAGTGGTTGCAGTCGCAGCTGTGGCGGCACTTCCTTGGCTGGCTGGGTGCCACTGACGACCCCTATAGGCACCCCTAGATTGACCTCTGCCTCTTGGGCGTCTATTTCTGCCTCTCTGTGCTCTGGAGCTGTCTGGAAAGGACCAATTCTTTGAAGGCCAATTTCTGCTAAACCTTGGAGGTTGGACCTGCAAAAAATCCTTGACTGTTTGGACAGATTTTGCCTTTTCTTCCACTTTCTTTAGAACCTCCTGTACAGGGGAGCCAAACAAACTTCGCTTCTCCATACAGGCATCCAGGAGTTTAGACTTAACATGGTCTGGTAATGATTGTTCTTTTAACCAGGCATGTCTTCCAATTACTGCTCCAGTCATAGCTGATTTAATGAAGCCTCCAGTGCATCATAGCCACATTTTAAAAAATGATTACTGACCTGCTGAGAATTGTGTACCAAATCCTGAAGGGACTTACAGTCTAAAGGTTCAGGAGAGGCCAGTTTTTTATTCAGTTGATCTAGCAAAAATTCCTGATACCGAATCATGTGGAATTGACAGTTTAAAGCACTCGCAGAAAGAGTAGTAGATGTATAAACCTTTTTACCCCATCTCTCTAATGCTCTAGATTCCCTTTCAGATGGGAGTGGGTTTTTGGCAGAGGCAGCTGCAACACCCTTAGGGCCCTGAGAGATGGTTTCTGGGTCTGCAGCATGAGCCTTATACAAGTGGTAGTGAGTATCCGGGACCCTGTAGTATCTGTCAGGCTTTGCAGGGGCCGGGGGAAGAGAATCAGGGGTAGTACTGGCATCATTATATGCATCAACAACTGAAAGTACAGGTGGAATGGCTAAAGGCCTATGCTGTGGTAAGTGTAAAAAAGTCCTTAGCCTTTTCCTTGAATCTGAAAAATCCTGACCCTGTCATTGGAAGTGTTCCCTCATGGAGTGTAGGGTTTCCCCAAAAGAAAATTCTTCTGGAGGAGATGCAGAAGGGATGGAATCCTCTGCATCAGAGTCCTCATAAGGTGAGTACGGGCCTTCCTGATGGTCTGAATCATCTGAACCATCCGAGGAATAGTCAGAGGACAGAGGTTCAGGGGGATCAGTCCTAGGCCTCTTATCAGGAGGGGGTTGTGAGGCCCTGTCTGGGTGAGGATGGGATCCCCTGATCAAAGCAATAAGGTCCTCAGCAAGGCTGAGGATCTGTGAACTGGAGGTAGGCCTGTGAGGGGGGGCTTTTGCAGGTAAGGCCTTAGAAAGTTTGGCTGCTTTAGCCCTGGAGAAAGCCTTGATAGACATAGAAGCAGGGGGTCTAGCTGCCCCACATGCTGGAGTAGAGATGTCCAACGGAATAGTGTCAGACAACTCTTGAGTGCCTGCTACTTCAGAAGGAATTTCTGTAGCCGACTCAGCTATGGCCTGTGTGGCCTCAGTTATTGGAGGCATGCTTTCGGCCAAAGGGAGAACCGAGGTCTCAGTTGCAGCCAAAACCGAGACACTCGCGGTAGGCCTGACCGTGGTTTCAGCCGAAACCGCGGGCCGCGAGTGTCGGTCCTTTTCTTTGCGTTTTTTAGCTAAATGTGTAGTCGGAGTCTCCGACGGCATTTTATATGCAAAAGTGGAGCCAAAAAACGCTTCAGCGAACTCCGACCAACGTCTAAGAGTCTGCCGGTTGAAGGAGGCACAGGCTAAACAAGCTGATACGTCGTGGTCTGGGCCTAAGCAAGGAAGGCAGTAAGAGTGGAAATCCTTATGAGGTATTTGTTTCCCACAAGTTAAACAATTATTTACTTTGTCTGACATCGGCTGAGGCAAGAAAGAGTCCCCAACGGGGTACTTAGCTTTTTAGAAGTCTTCGGTAAGCTGAAATCTCTGGATCTGACCGACCAGCACTTGCGAACAGCTTCTGCTTCGGGCACCGCGCGGCAAGAAAGACTGGGGAAAATGGCGTCGGCTGATGCCTTTATACCCAAGCAGCTATGACGTCGGGTGAAGTGCGACATCAGCCGAGGCCAGACCCAGACTTTGGAATCCGGCCGACCGAAGGGCTGCCTGAGGCAGGACAACCCATTTGTTAGGACTGCAGATGCATCCTTGAAGGACATTGCTGTATGTAACCATGGCTTCTTAAATATACATAGCATATGCATAGCAGGGTGGCTTGTGTGACATACTAGTATAAGAAGCCACATCTTGCCATGTAAAGGTTGAGGACACATCAGTACAGCTAAGTTTCTTTGAATTATACAGCAAGATTGCATGTGACGGGCTTACAGCATGGCTGCATTGTGAATATTTAAGTATGACAGCACATCTTAAGTGGGCATAGCCTGTCTTGTTACTAAGCCAAGCATGTATCAGGGCTGCTCTGCATCAGTGAAATATACTGCAAAAAGCATTCAGCCAGGGCTGTTAGGTGATGGCTCGCTAAGCAGCAGAGCTGCTCCATGTCCCATTAAATTATACAGCACAGGATTCATGCAGTGTAAAACAGGTACGTGAGCAGTGGGCCTGTATGGAACCCCAATAAGGCTCTACATGCAATTTTAAATTTTTCTAAACATCTACCAGAATTAAATCTAAATGTTGTGTCCCTTGGCCTTCTGGAATGATTAATAAGAGATGCACGCTGCCACTGGCTGCCTAATACACCTAATATGTGCAATGGCAGAAGCACCAGTTATCTGAGATTTTATCATTTTGTTTCATGTATTCAGGCACATGGCTGCGCTATAAGGGTATTGGCACCACATGTAGGACAACACCTGTGGCAGTGAATAAGATGAAGCAAACAAAAGACAGATGAGGGGTTGGCAAAGCAGAAACCAAAAGCAGTAAGCAGGATGAAATGTAGGGAAACTAGAGTGGGAACAGAATATGGTGGCAGACAACAGGGCTGGTAGATAAGAAAGCAGTATGAGAGAGAGAGAGAGAGAGAGGCAGGTAGAGCAAGAAACTCTAATCAAAGAGCAGAAATAAACTTATTCAAAAGTTGATGGCAAAGTTACCGCAAGTAAAACCATAATCACGGTGAGAACAGACCGATGACATACAGGAAAAAAGCCCTATGTCCCAGATGATTCTGTATTTGTCTAGAGGCACGGACACTGGAAGGAGTGGGCAGGTGAGGATGGGAGCAAATGACTGTTAGTTTTTCCATTTTTAGGTGTGAGCAGTGGTTCAGTTTTCTGCACTGATGAAATATGCAGGACTGCAGATGCATCACCCACAGAAAACGTCTATCATGCACATGTGGCATACAGTGTGCATGTGCGTAGTGGGCACATGCGGCATACAATGTGCATGGTTAGCAGATGCGGCATACAGTGTGCATGGTTGGCACACGTGGCATATAGTGTGCCACTTGGTCCTGGGATTGGGTGTGCACAACAGAGTTTAAGTGTCTCCCAGTAGAGTCACATGGTAAAACAAGCACACAACCAAAGGAAAAATCAAGATAGTCTACATGTGCTGCAGACTGGCTCTCTACCAAGCACCTAACTCCTGTCTCATTGTGGAAATGAACTGGTAAACAGAGCTCACTGGTTAGGAAACAAATGAGTCAGAGGGCGTCTGCTTGGAATGGTGAAGCCTAACTCTCACCCACATCAGGGGAACAAATATAGATGGGATGAAGGAAGGGAAGCCATCATCCTGAACTTGTGGATGAAGAGTTTGAGGGAAAAAGTACAATCATACTGTAAGGCTAAACATTTAAAGGAGGTGTTTCCTCAGTAAACAATGAATGACAAGATAATTAAGGAGAGTTAAGATCCTACAGTGTGCAAAGGTGCTATGCAGAAAAAGGCTACGATCCAAGCAAACTAGCAAGGGCATAATAAGCTGCAGTGTTTGAAGCAAGCTAATAATAATGGCATGGATCAACACAAAGGGTACCAAGTAAGTAGGTTTTTAAAATACAAAGTAAAATCATAATACATAAAGTGATCAGATGATTGCAGGGGTGGGGGGAGTCATTCTGGCAGTATGTGTACGATCATTTATGAAATGTAATACCTAATCGTCTAGAATTACAGTGTCCTTGTGTCCTACTGGTCTGCACAGGGGAATCTCAGCTCCTAGAATTACGTACCAGGGCTATAAGATCACTTGCAGTACAAAACATATGTTATAGCAGATAACATTGCTTTTGTTTCTACATCACAGTTGGGCAGGATAGTGCTTGTTCAACTGACGCTGCAGGTATTAGGCAGTCACACAAACCACAAAGAACCCAAATGCTACGACTGCTATATGCAGGAATGAGCGACTCTGCTGTTTTATAATACACTATAATCATTTGTTTAAAAGCTGAGCTGCCTCACATATGATAGCAGAACAAACGTCAGTAAAATGGGCCCAAGAGGCTAAAGTTAACTGGTGAACAAGACCAGGATTTTTATATTCACTGTTGCTTCATCTCCTTTTCAAGATGTTCATGTGGTACTGTACTGTGGTGCTCTGCAATGTTCTATTTGCAAGGAGGCTCTCAATCTCAAATGGTGGTTGTAACTTCCATAAAACAGCACTAGTCTGATAGTTTGATGGCAACAAGCAGCTTTCATTAAGGTGTACATGGTTTTTCAGACAGAGCTTCACAAGAGAAACAGGCAGTGCTGTCATACAGCTAGTTGTTCTTCTTCTTTCGGCTTTTCCCAGTTAGGGTTCGCCATAGCGGAACTCCAGTCCGCTAATGAGTGGCAGTAGATTTTTACGGTGCCGAGGTGCCAGCTCGATGCCCAACCTTCAAAGAAGGCACACCCTATGTATGTCTTTCGAATGCCACTCGACTGTGGGGAGGACATGCAGACTCCACACAGAAGGCGCTCCAGCCGAGAATCGAACGGGAGAACCTCTTGCTGTGAGGTAACAATGCTACCCACTGCACCACCGTGGCTTTACTGAATACAAAGTGGTCTTAACACATGCCAAAATGACCTAGCCAATGACTAATCACTAACTTTATTAAAACAAGAAGGGCTGTGCATATTCAAGGCCCTGCATAATGCCCACAATACGTCAATACCTTAATAGAGAATTTTCCAATGAAATTGGACTGACCCATAGGTTCATAGGTAGGTACTAGGCTATCAGCCCTAGGGCCCATACAAGCATAGCTAAAAAATGTACCCTGGCTTTCACCACCTGAGAAAATTATTTTCCTGTGCCCCTGTCGAGCAGAGCCACAGAAGTGGTCCGTGGGGTGAATTTCCCATTTCCCATCCAATCATCAAGATTTTTCTTGAAGAGTGCTAATGAGGAGCTCTGTTTGACATAGATAAGTAGTCTGTTCCAGAGTATGGGAAGTCTCTGGGACAGGAATCTATCCCTCCAGCATGTTCTGTTTATTGTGGTGACAAAGTTTAGGTCCCTAGAGCGTGTAGCTCGGAGGGATTGGGATTTCTTTAAGTGGAGCATGTCCAACAGCTCTGGGTTTGACATAGCTTTGTATGTTAGGCAGAGATCGCCCCTGAGTAGGCGATATGCGATGGAGTAAAGCTGTAGTTTTTTGAGACTGTCTGCATAGGGCATCTTTTTGAGGCCAGTAATCCTCTTTGTGAGGTATTTCTGTGGTCTTTCCAGTTGTTGTAGATGTCTTGTGAAGTACATACCAAAAGGGGTGTTGTACTCTATAATGGGTCTAATGAGTGATGAGTAGAGGGGAACAATGACCTCTTTTTTTCTGGATGAGAATCCTTTTGTGATGAGATGAGCCACGTAGAAGGATTTCCTGACCACTGTGGTGATGTGATTATCAAAGGAGAGACTACTGTCCACCTGTGTCCCAAGGTCTCATCACATTTAAGTAGACTGCCAGCTATGTGGTAGTTCATGGGTACAGAGTTTTACCAAAGGGGATGACAATACACTTTTAAGCATTGAGCTTCAGGCCATGGCTTTGACACCAGGTATCTGTCTCAGTGAGGCCCTTTTGCAGTTTGTCCACATCGTTAGGAGTTTTGATTACGGCTCCTAGTTTGCAGTGATCTGCAAACTTTGTTAGCCTAAGACCTTCTGTGTTGGCCTGCACCTCAGAGAAGTAGATACCAAACAGGAGAGGACCCAGGACTGAACCCTGTGGTACTCCACTTGTCCCTGGTCTGATGTCGGATTTGGAATCTGCTACTTTCACAGTGTGGTTTCTGTCCGTGAGCCAGTTGGCAACCCATCTTGTGACATAGGGATTTATACCTAGTTTAGTGAGCTTATCTATAATTCCAGAGTGGGGGATGGTGTCGAAAGCCTTGGCGAGATCTAGATAAGCTGTGTGAACTATTTTACCCTCATCTATGGCTTTGGTGACTGCTTCAAAGAAGTCAATCAGGTTTAGGAGACATGATCTGCCTTTTACAAATCCAAACTGGGTGGGGTAAAGAGTTTGGAGATTACCAATGTCTTTGTTTATGAGTTCCACGATGATACATTCCAGGGCCTTGCAGACCAGGCTCGTCAGGCTAATAGGGCGTTCGTTCCCGGGGTCCATCGTGGCTCCCCCTTTGTAGAGTGGGATAACCGTCACGGTGTGCCATTCAGTGGGTACAAAGCCTGAGGCGAGGCTATGATTGAACATGGTACTTATGTAGGGTGCCAGTTCATTCTGTAGTTCGTGTAGAACGCAGCCTGGTATATTGTCAGGTCGCATGGATGCTGTGTTCTTGGCTTTGGAGAGTGTGTTTTTTACCTGTGCAGCCATGATTATAGGAACTTTGCATTCTTCTGGTATAGAGATGGGCCCTCTAGGGGGTGAGAGGGGGTAAAGTTAGCACTGAACCTATCTGCTAGGATGTTGGCAATATCAGTTGGTTCTGTATATTTAGTGCCATTGTGCTGTACCTCAGAGCAGATCTGAGTGTTCCCATTTAGATTCTTGACATAGCTATAGAATGCTTTGTGGTTGTCTTTAGAGTCAGTGGCAATTTTGTTTTCGTAACTAGCTTTGGAGGATTTTATGAGGGATCTCAGCTTCTTACTCAGGTTGACCAGGGAGTTCCTCCAGTCATGGGATTTTACTCTTTTTGCAACAGTTTCTTTCTTCTGTTGTAGAGTTTGTTTATGGCAGAGGACCACCAGATTGGCTTCCTTTTTTTGGAGGATAACATCTTGGTCCTATTAGGGATAGCATGATCCATGCACTCGTGTAAGTGCTTATAAAGCGCATTTGTGTAGGATTCGGCAGTCATACCTCTGTTGTCCGTCTGCATGGGTGTCATGAAGTTTGCCACTTCTGTCTTAAGAAGTGTGAAGTTGGCTTTGGAGAAGTTTTTTACGATGGTTTCCCTAATTGGGGGTGGGGGTGGGATGTGGATGTCTAGGCTGATTAGCTTGTGGTCGGATCTGACCAACGAGGAATTGACCTCTGGTGTGGAACACCGGTTTCCCATGTTGTTAACAACCAGGTCTAGGATATTGCTGCCCCTGGTGGGGGTGTGAATAAGTTGATCCAAGGCGTCAGAATTTATGAATTCTAGAAAACGTTGAGCAAAAGAGTTGGTACATGAGTAGTTTTCCCAGTTAATGGTGGGGTAGTTTAAATCGCCCATTATTAGGGTGTCGGGTTGCACCCTAATACTTTCCAGTGTATCAAGAAATGAGGAGTGTGAATCCTGGGCATGGTGGGGAGGGGGGTCTGTAGCAAGCTACAATTTGGATTGTGGTCTTGCCCAGAGTTAGTTGCACTTGGATAATCTCGGATGCATTATGCTGTGCAACTAGCCTGGAGATGTGGATATCCCTAATGAATATGGACATGCCTCCGCCTTTAGTGCTTCGTTCTGGGTTAGGTGGCCGAAAGGTGTGGTATGAATTGTAGCCTGGTAATGCAGGGGTGCTCTCTGGAGCTTTGAACCAGGTCTCTGTCACTGCACAGATGGCAATGTTCTCCATTTTAAGGGGTGCCTCGAGTGAGTGCATTTTGAGGTTTAGACTTCTAGCATTGAGTAGCATTACCCTCAGATTTTGCTTGCTTGTACCTGTTACGGTGGTGAATTTGTCATTTGAACCTTGCCTAAAAAAGGCACTATAGGGGGTGGCAAGAACCTTAGCCAGTATCCGGAATCCTAAGGGCGACAGGTGCAGGCCATCTCTGGCAAAGCATCGTGGTCTGTCGAGCATGTCATCCCAGGCAGACAAATACTGGATCCCCTTAGAATGACACCAGAAGCTTAGCCAATTGTTGAAGTCAATCATTTTGTCCTTGTACTATGGTATCATTCTGGGTGATGGCAGGATGCTACTCATGGTTAGGGTCATACCTGCCTGGGATACAAGATCGGAGAGCTCCTACATGTCTCTTTTCATGTAGTCCAGGGAGGTACGTCTCGGGTCATTCACACCAACATGGAGAATGACAGTATCATATTTGTACTTATTGTGGAGTGACCTGAGTGCATGCGTTATGTGGTGGATCCTGGCACCTGACAGGCAGCTGACAGTAACTTTCTCCTTGTTTAGTCTAGTGAGTGGAACATCAGTGTGCCTGACTATAGAGTCACTTATGACTAGAGTGTTGGGTACGTTGTTATGCCTTATGGGCTGTGGTTGAGTGGCACACTGAGTTTGTGGGCTATGTGTCATTTGGGTTGTGTGTGTGTGGGGGGTGGAGTTTGCTTGCATTTATGCTTTGGATGTCCCTGATGCTTGGACAGGTTTTTATTGAGAGCCTCCACGACTGTAGGTGTGTGTTTTGTGTTTCTGTGTGTGTGTTTTGGTGGTGTAGGTTTTGAGGGACTATGTGATGAGTGTGGTGTGGTGCGAGTGTTTACCTTCTCCTCTTGACTGTCTAGTCCAGTCTTTACCTTCTCCTCTTGACTGTCTAGTCCAGTCTTTACCTTCTCCTCTTGACTGTCTAGTCCAGTCTTGGGTGAAGAGAGCTTTGCTTCCAGTTTGGCTATATAAGTGCATCTCTCACAGGTTGTAGTGTTGGGTGGTAGGAGGAGAGGGTTGTCTGTGTTCATGAGGCAATTGCTGCATTGCCCCAAGATGCCCAGATTCATCAGGTAGACAGGAGAAATCACTGGGAGCTGACCCTTAGACATGCCTGGATAAGTGCTTATTTATTAAGTACTAAAACTGCTTTCCACTAGACAAGTGAGGAAAGTTGAGTGCTGTAGTAATTTGCAGCTTATGTAGTGCTTACAATGAGTTCTGAACAAGTGCTGAGTTCAAAGAAACAGATTTGAGTGCTGAAACTAGAAAATGGGCTAGTTATAAAAAACAAAACTAAGCTAGAAGGCTTCCCTCCAACCTAGAAGGGCTTGGGGGCTCAGAAGCCTACAAACAGTCTAGACCACTTAACAGGAAAGGCAGGAAACAAGCTTTTTTTTTTTTGTTCTCTTTCCCAGATGCTCTCTTTGTACACAGTAGGAGTGCCTGAAATCAGAATATGATCTCACTGCACTCAGTTGAGTGAGCAAATGAGATGGGCCCAGAAGGAGTGCAAATAAAGGTACTTAAATTGTCTTATACGTCCAGTTGAATACAGCTAGATCTTAGCCGGCCAAAGCTGAGGTTTTTAAGCCATGGCCTGAAGACCATTATCTCCACTCAACTTCCTGGCTACGCTGTCTTCTCTTTCTACTGAATCACCTCCTTCCCACAGCTGTAACCCCTTTCTTTCACCACCCGCTTACATTCTCACATTGTTTCACCAGTTGACTGCCTCTAAGACTCACCCCCCACTCGGCCCAGGAGTACCACAAGGCTTAGTTCTCTCACCTACTCTTTTCTCTAGAAGTACCACAAGGCTCAGTTCCTTCTCTTATTCTTTTCTGCAGGAGTACCATAAGGCTCCGTTCTTTCTTCTGTTCTTTTCTTCGGGAGTATCACAAGGATCAGTTATCTCTCCTGTTTTTTTCTTCAGGAGTACCATAAGGCTCCGTTCTTTCTTCTGTTCTTTTCTTCAGGAGTACCATAAGGCTCCGTTCTTTCTTCTGTTCTTTTCTTCAGGAGTACCATAAGGCTCTGTTCTTTCTTCTGTTCTTTTCTTCAGAAGTACTAAAAGGCTTAGTTCTCTCTCCTTTTCTTTATTTTCAAGAGTATTACATGGCTCATTTCTCTCTACTACTCCTTTCTCCAGAAGCACCAAAAAAGCTCAGCTATCTTTCCTACTCTTTTATGCAAGACTACCAAGTCTCAGTTCTCTCTCCTACTTTTTCCTCTAGGAGTACCATAATACTTGGTTCTCTCATCTACTATTTTCTCCATGAGTTCCACAAGACTCTGTTCTTTCTCCTATTCTTTTTTTCCAGGAATACTACAAGACTCAGTTATCTTCCCAAGTATTTTCTTCTTATTTGTCCCTAAACTGCCAGTTGACCAATGATGCCTCTTCTCTCATTGCCTTGTAGATAATATGGTGATTTATATGTCAAATACATCCCAGTCTCTCTAACAAAAAATAAAACAAAAAAACTTAAAGTCACACATTCTAAATAGTGGCCCAAGTATGCATATAGTAATAGAAAATAAAACAAAGCATTGCAAACATTTCATGTTCATGCATTAATTTTCTTTTTTAACAGTTATCATTCACTCCACACTACATAAATTGCCCAAGTTCTGCCTTCCATTAAATTTCACTTTTCCTCCTGAACATTATTCTGTATGTATTGTTCCTACAAATTCTATTTAGTTTTAGGTAGTTTGCTCTTTCCCTTTTCTCAGGAATCTACCTCCAATTCATTTACCTCCTCTACTTCAGTTACGTTTGATTAAGATTTTAATTTCCACTTTCAAGTAATTTGTAATTGTTTTTTTTTGTCAGCAAATGGCAATAAACTCAGTAAATTCTTTCTATAATTAGATAATTCAGTTTTGATAGTCCAGCTCAAAAAATAATTTCCTTAGTTGCAATCATTTGCTCCCCCAACATTTCAAAGTACTCTGCAAGATTGTTTTATAAAATCTGTCAGCTTATTACATTCAAAGAAAGCATGCTCCCAATTAGCCCTCTCTTTCCCATCACAAAATCAGCATTTACTGTCTACATTCATTTAAAAAAAACCAAAAAAACAAAAACAATTAGAAACAGAGCTATTCACCCACTCTGACTGGTTACTCAGCACCATGTGATTTTGAATGCAATAAATCAATCAATCAATGCTTACTGGAACAAAAGACAAACTCAGCAAACTTTCTGACAATACCCTGTATAAAAAAGTTGAACTGCCACAGTAGAAGGAAAATTCTTTATTGCAAGGACAAAGTGAGCGCTTTTACGACCTGCCAGGTCACTTCCTCAGACTTAATAAAACATCCACGCATTCCTTGATATATATACTTTCAAAGTGACCAATCAGTTAAGACAAACAATTATATATTTATATCAGACTCAATTAATTTAAAAATAGTAGAAAAAAACATAAACAGACATAAAACTGTTAAAAACAGTATGCAAGTTCAAATGTGAATGCATATAGAACCATGTAGAAGGGAATTAGTGATTTAGGGCTCTTGCCTTTAAAAATGGTTTCAGAGAAACAGTTTCATTGATGCCTGGGGGTTTGTCTGCATTTAGTTGTAGAATCCATTTTTGCTCAGCCTCTTCTGTTCTGTTTCTAATGTCACCCCTCTGATATTTTCTTCCAGAACTTCTAAAACTAAAAATTAAAAACATGGTGCATCCCTTCAGTTTCTACATGTTTGGCTAGGGCGCTGCTCTCCTTTTTGTTTACTATTTCCCTCATATGTTCTAAAATGCGTTCTTTGAAAATTCTGTTAGTCTTGCCCACATAAAAAACTTTACAATATTGGCAACAACTAAGACAGACTATATTTCTAGTCCTGCAGTCTGAATAGAAATTAAATTAAATTCTAAACGTCTGCTGTGGATGTACAAAAGTGCTGCATGAGAAAATGTACTTACAAGCTCTGCAGTTCCTGCACATAACTGTCCCTATCCTATCTGATGCATTCAGGGACTTGTGTCTGGGTTTTATAACATAGCTGCCTTTTAAGTGATTTTTTTGTTTGCAAATGAGAAGTGAGGTCCAGAGTCTATGACGCCTTAAAGTTCTTTAGTGGCTAACAATACGTTCCAGTTCTTCCTAAATATATCACAAAAATAACTGAAATCACTTGCATATGTAATGGGGAACCTGAGTTTCTCATCCCTGGAGTCAGTTTCAGGGTTGTCTCTAGTAGTTTGTTCTGAGAAGTAAGGTCTACCCTTCCCTTGACGTTCTTGATATACTCCTTCTATGGTGGTGTCTATTTCTGTCTGGTTATATCCTCTATTAAGTAGTTCTCCTCTTAACACTTCCATGGACCTCTCCAACTCATCATTTTTACAATGAAATCTTAAGGCTCTCAGGAACTGCCCTTTCATAATGTTTTTGCTAACATGTCTTGGATGCATGCTGTTTTTATGTAATATGGAATTCTTTCTATTTGGTTTTCTATACAGGCTAGTAGCCATCTGCCCCATTTCAGATTTTTTCACTAGAACATCAAGGAATTCTATCTGTTCATTTGAGTACTTACAGGTAAATTTTAAAAATGGTATCATTGTGTGTAGGTACTCTAAGAATCTACCCAGCATCTCTATTGAGTTTTCCCATAGAAAAAAAAACATGTAATCCACAAAATGTGCACACCACAGAACATATTTGCTAAATTCATTTCCCTGTAGTAGAAATGTTTCTTCCCATTGGACTAAAGTTAGGTTGGCGTAGCTGTTTGCACAAGCTGTGCCCATAGCTACGCCAACCTTTTGTAGGTAAAAATCATCTTTAAAGACAAAAACATTATTGCCCACAATTATTTCAAGCAGACTGCATAACAGATTCACTTTATCATTAGAGAAAACACATTTAGAACATAGCAAGCTCCTAATGTTCTCTATTCCCCACTGATTTGGAATCACTGTGAAAAGTGATGTAACATCTAAGGTTATAAGCAGATGCTCTTTATTTATCAAAATTGTCTTTCTATACAATGTTTGGAGAACAGATTTTGTGTCTGTCAGTACTGTTTCACACTTTTCAAGCACTGAATGAAGATTATTCTCTACATATATTGACATGGCTTCTGTTGCCCAACCTAAACAATAAAAGAATAAAACAGTATTCAAGACAATATTCAATAACTCAGCACAGTGACTACAGAGTTCAGAAGCACAGGAAATATTTTAAAACAACATTGCAGGACAGTCTCAAATAAATGCAGAAAACATCTAAACTAATCTTACTATATTCCTATCTATCTCTAAGAGAAATCATTGTAATCTAGTTACTTACTATTAGCAGGGCAAGTGCTGATGAGAGGATGTTGTCAGATCCAAAGACAAATACAAAATTCACAGACTGACTCTCTGAGATAGTTCTTCAATTAAATAATACACATTACTGCTGGGATGACATCACTCTTTGTCACCTGCCTTTAGTTTCCAGGCTAACAGAAACTTAGAATTTAGCACTTCTGTCTCAGCGGTACATATCTCTCAGAAGTCTGCCTAGAACTGGAAGTCGTAAAACAGTTAAACAGTTTTACATTTGAAACCTAGTAATCATTTCTGTTTCAAGGCAACAGGAAAACCTCCAACTCTAGAACTGTCTGCTCTGAACTGAAAGTGAGACAACAGTAAAACAATTTCCACTTATTTTCTTGAAGTTTTGTGAGTAAACTCTGTACGTGCAAACTTCTACCATTAAAACATACATTTGCACTTCTATACAGTTTAAACACATTTCTGCTGTTTTCCAGCAGGGTACACTGTGGTTACATTCTTGAAGCTCAGTACATAACATACAGTTCAATACACATTTCTGCACCTATGGTTTAATATACACAACATATAGTTCTCTTACATTTGTAAGACAAGCCTATGGATCATAATAAAATTCACAAATGACATATGATTATTTACAAAATTCCAGATAGCTGGAGTGGCAGTGTCATATTTATATATAAATCATATTAATATTTTCAAGTGACATATAATTATTTACAAAATTCCATCTAGCTGAGCTGGCAGCATTTTGGTTTGTCATACTCCCCCCCACAACCACGAGAACCCAAGCTAGTTTTTCAAGTGACGCTTGAGAAACGTTGCTTGAAAGGGTTAAGCCTATCTGGGAATAGCTTAACCTATTCCCTGTCTTGAGAATCCAGCTGCCTTGGCATTGCTGACTCTAGTACCGTGCTGCATTGTCCAATCATATGCCTGCAACCCTAGGCTCCACCATAGTAGGCTGGGATTTTCCTGGCTGGCAGATTCCTCCTCCTGCAATGTACTATAAATACTCAGCGCATACAATGTATAACTTGTCCCCCTGCCTCCTGCCTAGCAGTTCTGCCATATAGTTAACATCACTGACCTTCCTTACCACTTCTTAGGGTCCTTCCCAAGTTGCCTGCAGCTTGCTGTTTTTGACAGGAATGAGAACCATTACCTGCTGCCCTACAGCATACTCTCTAGCCCGAGCATTCCTGTCATACAAGACATTTTCTGTTGGGCTTCTGCCACGTTCTCCTGGGCCAAGCCCATGATCTCCCTGAGCCTTTTCCAGAGGTTTAGGATATATGCCACAACAGACTCCTTGTGGGATTCACACTCACCCACCCACTCATCTTGAATTTAATCTAGATGCTCCCTCACTCTATGCCCATATAGCAACTCAAAGGGTGAAAAACCTGTGGATTCCTGGGGAACCTTTCTGTAAGTAAACAACAGATGGGCAAATATTTGTCCCAGTCCCTCAAACTGGTCTGCAAATGCCCATAGCATGGTCTTGAGTATAGAGTTTAACCTCTCAATAAGACCATTGGTCTGGGGATGGTAGGGGGTGGTCTTTAGGTGTTTCACCCCACAGTACTTTGACAGATAAGCCAGCAGGTCTGACATGAAATTGGCACCTCTCTCAGTCAGTACTTTTGGGAAACCTACCCTGCTGAAAGTCTCTAACAAAGCATTTGCCACCTTTTCTGCCTCAATGGAGGATAGAGCCACTGCCTCAGGATATCTGGTAGCATAATCTATTAGCACTAGGATTTACTTTTTCTATGTGGAACTTGGGGTAATCAGAGGCCTCACAATATCTATAGCTACCCTCTGAAATGCTTCCTCAATCACAGGTAAAGGCATCAAAGAAGCTTTCAGCTGGTCTCCTGCCTTGCCTACCATTTGGCACTGCTCATAGGTCCTGCAGTACCCTGTTACATCTCTGGAAATCCCAGGCCAACAGAAGTTCTGCATAATACATCTCTTTGTACATTTTATGCCTATATGACCTGCAAAGGGAATATCATGGGCTATGGAAGTGCCAGATGGCAGGCTCTGGGCACTACCAACTGCTGTATTCTCTCACACTCTTGCCCTCCCTCAGGGGTCTACTCTCTATACACATTGCCAGCCTTAGGCATAGGTCAACTAGGTGGCCACCTAAGGCGCCTCTCTAGCAGGGGTACTTTTCCAGTATTTATTTGGGGTTGTCAGACCAGGATGGGGGCACTGGGTGGTTTGGTGGGGGCGCCATGGTGCCCTTTTGCCTAGGGCACCAGTTGACCTAAGACCGCTCCTGTCTATACAGTAACCCTTTGACCCAGTACAGAGATTCCCCCTTCCCTTGAGAATCAGGTGCCTCACTAGCTACCTCCCTCAGGCCTTGTAATGTAGGGTCTGAGAGCTGAGCCTGTCTCAATTCTCATTTAGTAATCCTTCCCAGCTTCCCCTCCACAGGAAAGTCTGGCATTCTCTGACAGTGGTGCCTCACTGTCAGCCTTGGTACTACTACTCACCTCTGACCTTGCAGTCACTTTGTCCAAGGGAACATCAGTACCCACAAGTAGCTGTGGCCCACCTTCAGTCTCACTGCTACAGGGTAGCTCCCTCCCTGAAGTAACTACCTCACCAGTTCTGGCTGTAAGTGTGCGGTCTGTCCGTCTCCCCCAGGCTACCAGACCCACATGCTTGTCTCTAAGCCTGACTGCATGTAACTGCATGCACACATGGTACTGCATTATCAGAATCATTCCCCCATCAGGACATCTGCCAGGATATCCTCAAACACACCTACTTACTTGCTTCCTTTTCCACCCTCTGCAGTCAAGGTGAATCCTAGCGAAAGGTATTTGGAATAGGGCCCCTCCTAAAGCTCTGACTGGAGTAGACTGCCCAAGCAAGTAGTGCTCCTCTGTAATCACTGCATGCTTCACAATGGTTAGGTTATAGGCTATCTCTCTCTTAGCCAAGGCCTTTTTCACATTCACTAAGATAAGATATAACCTTTTGTGGTAGTTTGGTGCCATTGTTGTCTCAAAACAACTTATTGCTGGCATTCTGTCATTCCCACCTACTCGCTCTCCCACCTTTTGTTCCCCACCTTGCCTCCGTGAACATCTATATGCTACATGGCCCCACTGGTTACATTTAAAACATTTAACCCTTGGTCCTGGATGTGTACCTGGACTAGTGGCTTCCTCTGCTACTGGCAGACTCTGTTGGGGCAGTCTGGGCTGCCCACTGTGGGTTATCTTAGACCCATGAGCAGCACTGAGTGTCCCTTTCCTGTGCAGTGATGCCCTGCTTGCTAGGTATAGGTCTCCCTTCTTCCTCAAGTCATCTACAGTGTTGAATTGTTAATCAGCTAACCAGATTCTCATGTCCTCAGGCAAAGTGCTAAGGGCTTGTTCCCTCACCAAAAGGTTTGCCAGCCCTTCAAAAGTGGTCACCTGACATCCATTCACCCACCTATGAAAATAAGTGCTTAGTTCAGCAACGTATTCAGACACACTTTCATCTGCCTTGCGTCTATGCTCACAAAACCTTTTACTATAAGCTTCAGGTGTTAACTTAAAATATTCTAGCAAACAGTTCTTTACAACATTATAATTTAAACAATCAGTATCGGACAGCTTGGAAAGAACAGTTACAGCTTTACCATGGAGTAAGGGGGTCAGGAACCGTACCCAGAGCTCTTGGTCAACATTATACCGTTTACATACTCTCTCAAACATATGAATAAAACTATCAAAATTATCCACCTCTATAAATTGTGGAAGAAATTTATTGACCTTTGCTACTTCTGGGGTTTGGTTACTCCTTTCCCAGTTACCTCTATGCCTCTGGTGAAGCATCAGCATCTCCTTTTCATGTTGCCTCTGCCTCTCCTCAGCTTCCAGGCATTGCAGTTTCTCATTTTCCTCTGACTTCAGACATTGCAGTTTCTCATTTTCCTCAGTCTCTAGACACCTCAGTCTCTCTGCTGCCTCTATTTCTAAACACTTGGCCTCTAGCTCAAGTCACTAACTCCAGATGGATTTTTAAGTCCTCTGTGGAAAGGTTGAGCTGTCCTTTTTCTGAGCATTGTACATCTCCAAGGCCAGTCTGATTGCAGTCCTGATTGGTGGTGCAGCTGTGACTAAAGCTGCAATCATATTTGCTTTAGTCAGGCACATTTCAGCCAACTGGCTCTTTGTCAGCTAGCCATACTCCTCTGCTGACATGCTAGCCTGCTCTTCCTAAGTAAGCTAACAAAAAAATAAAACAATTGTGATATGAACTCTGAATGTTCACTGCATGGCTGATTGAGAGTACAAACACCTTCAGTAAGGCTACAGGAATTCAATATCCACACCACTACAAGCCAATATGTGATGTGGCTATCTCACCAGTATCAACCAATTAATATGTGATGTGACTATCCCACCACTGCCAAAAAATTAATATGTGATGCCCCTGCACTGGCCCAGTAATCAAGGAGCCTCAATCCTCACCACTACCAGTGAGGGTTGTGCACATTGAGAGGATGACAAGTACACACACAGTAAAGTACAATTTCCCTTAAGAGCACACAGAGATCACCAGTCAGTCTGGGGATGGTTTCTCCCCCTCTCTCCTGATTATACCTCACAACCTCAGAGTAAGAAATCTGGACAAAGATATAAAAAAGTAGTACAACAAGGGACAGTTGTGAAATATTGCTTGTACAAACTTAGAAAGCTGATAGAATAACAGGTTTTGCATTAGTATGAATTTTCTGAAGAGTCTTCTTCTTCTTTCGGCTGCTCCCGTTAGGGGTCGCCAGAGCAGATAAACTGTTTCTATTTCTTCCTGTCCTCTGCATCTTGCTCTGTCACACCAACCACCTGCATGTCCTCTCTCACCACATCCATAAACCTTATCTTAGGCCTTCCTCATTTCCTGTTACCTGGCAAATTCATCATTAGAATCTTTTTCCCAATATACTCTGCATCCCTCCTCAGCGCATGTCCAAACCAACGTAACCTTGCCTCTCTGGCTTTGTCTCCAAACCTTCCAACCTGGGCTGACCCTCTAATATACTTATTCCTAATCCTGTGCATCCTCATCACACCCAGTGCAAATCTTAACATCTTCAACTCTGCCACGTCAAGCTCTGACTCCTGCCTTTTTGTCAATGCCGCTGTCTCCAACTCATATAACATAGCTGGTCTCACTACCCTCTTGTAGACCTTCCCTTTCACTCTTACTAGTACTCGTCTGTCAAAAATCACTCCTGACACTCTTCTCCACCCACTCCATACTGCCTGTACTCTCTTCTTCACCTCTCTTCCACACTCACCATTTCTCTGAACTGTTGATCCCAAGTACTTAAACTCATTTGCCTTTGCCACCTCTACTCCCTGCATCCTCACCATTCCTCTATCCTCACTCTCATTCACACACATATATTCTGTCTTAGTCCTACTGACCTTCATTCCTCTTCCCTCTA
The DNA here is from genome assembly GCF_019279795.1 of Protopterus annectens. NCBI lineage: Eukaryota > Metazoa > Chordata > Ceratodontiformes > Protopteridae > Protopterus > Protopterus annectens. The sequence continues at coordinate 1,621,719,128 of NC_056733.1, read as the reverse complement.
GAGCATATCTCCATCTCTCCAGGGTCTCCTCCACCTGTTCCCTACTCTCACTACTGATCACAATGTCATCTGCAAACATCATAGTCCGTGGGGACTCCTGTCTGATCTCGTCTGTCAATCTGTCCATCATCATTGCAAATAAGAAAGGGCTCAGAGCTGATCCTTGATGTAATCCCACCTCCACCTTAAACGCATCTGTCACTCCCACCGCAGACCTCACTGCTGTCACACTACCCTTGTACATACCCTGTACCACTCTTACATACTTCTCTGACACTCCCGACTTCCTCATACAATACCACAACTCCTCTCTAGGCACCCTGCCATATGCTTCCTCTAAATCCACAAAGACACAATGCAACTTCTTCTGACCTTCTCTGTACTTCTCCATCAACACTCTTAGAGCAAACATTGCATCTGTAGTGCTCTTTCCTGGCATGAAACCATACTGCTGATCACTAATCACCACCTCCCTTCTTAACCTAGCTTCCACTACTCTTTCCTATAACTTCATGCTGTGACTGATCAGTTTAATCCCTCTGCAGTTACTACAGCTCTGCACATCACCCTTATTCTTAAAAATTGGTACCAAAACACTTTCTCCATTCCTCAGGCATCCTCTCACTTTCTAAGATTTCATTAAACAATCTAGTTAAAAACTCCACTAACATTTCACCTAAACACCTCCATGCTTCCACAGGTATGTCATCAGGACCAACAGCCTTTCCGTTTTTCATCCTCTTCATAGCTATCCTTACTTCCTCCTTGCTAATCCATTGTACTTTATGATTCACTATCCACACATCATCCAACCTTCTCTCTCTCTCATTCTTTTCATTCATCAGCCCCTCAAAGTACTCTTTCCATCTGCTCAACACACTCTCCTTGCTTGTGAGTACGTTTCCCTCATTATCCTTTATCACCCTTACCTGCTGCACATCTTTACTAGCTCGGTCCCTCTGTCTAGCCAATCGGTACAGGTCCTTTCCTCCCTCCTTAGTGTCCAACCTTTTATACAACTCTTCATAAGCCTTATCCTTAGTCTTCGCCACCTCTCTCTTTGCCATGCACCTCATCTCCTTATACTCTTGTCTACTTTCTTCATCTCTTTGACAATCCCACTTCTTCGCCAAGCTCTTTCTCTGTATACTCTCCTGTACTTCTTCATTCCACCACTAGGTCTCCTTGTCCTCCTTCCTCTTTCCAGATGTCACACCAAGCACCTTTTTAGCCATCTCTCTTACTAGCTCTGCTGTAGTTACCCAGCTATTCGGTAACTCTTCACTGCTACCCAGTGCCTGTCTTAACTCTTCCCTGAACATCACCTCAAAATTACCCTTTTTCAATTTCCACCATTTGATCCTTGGTGCTGCCCTCACACTCATCCTCCTCTTCTTAATCACCAATGTCATCCTACAAACCACCATCCTATGCTGCCTAACTACACTTTCCCCTGCCACCACTTTACAGTCTCCAATCTCCTTCAGATTGGCCCTTCTACATAAGATATAATCCACCTGTGTGCATCTTCCTCCATTCCTGTATGTCACCCTATGCTCCTCCCTCTTATTAAAATACGTATTCATCACAGCCATGTTCATCCTTTTCGCAAAATCCACTACCATCTGACCTTCTGTATTCCTTTGCTTAACACCATACCTACCCATCACTTCCCTCATCCCCTCTGTTCCCTTCAACAACATGCCCATTGAAATCTGCTCCAATCACCAGTCTCTCACCCTTGGGTACAGTCATCACCACTTCATCTAACTCACTCCAAAAATTTTCTTTTTCATCCATCGCACACCCAGCTTGTGGCGCATATGCACTAACAACATTCATCATTACACCATCAATTTCCAGCTTTATAAACATCACTCTATCCGCCACTTTCACCTCCAAAACACTCTTAGCATACTGTTCCTACAGGATAATGCCTACGCCACTTCTCCTCCATCCACACCATGACAAAATAATTTGAAGCTGTCTCCGATACACCTAGCCTTGCTCCCCTTCCATCTGGTCTCTTGCACACACAATATACCAACCGTTCTTTGGTCCTTCATATCAGCTAGCTCTCTCCCTATACCAGTCATACTGCCAACATTCAAAGTTCTGACCCTCACTATCAGAGTCCTAGCCTTTACCTGCCTTCAGGCATGCCTTCCACCTCTTCTCCTCCTTCGGCCAACAGTAGCCCAATTTCCGCCAGCACCCTGTTGGTCAACAGTACTGGTGGTGGTCATTGTTAACCCGGGCCTCCACAGATCCGGTATGAATTTCTGCACTGTTTTCTGCATGTATGGTTTGGCAAAATTTTACGCCGGATGCCCTTCCTGACACAACCCTCCCCATTTATCCGGGCTTGGGACCGGCACAAAGAATTGCACTGGCTTAATTTTCTGAAGAGTGTGAAGCCTAAAACTCAAACGTCTGTCATTATTTTCTAACTTCAAGCTTTAACGATTTGCCACTAATTTGCCAGAAAGCCACATTTTCAAGAAAAATGGACCAAAAATATAAGGCAAAAATCTGTACAGTTGAGAGGTATGCTCCTGATCCCCAATAAGAATTCTCCCTACTGACACAGCTTAGAGTTGAGCCCTTAGCCAGGGTTCTAAGCCATGTCCTCCAAGCACTTTCTCTGACCAACCAGAGCTTCGTGTCCCTGCCCAAGTAGCTGACACACACACACTCTGAGATTTTATTGATACACAAACACACGCCTGGAAAAGGCTGGCTCAGGTTTACTAGCTATACTCCTTCTGCCCAGACCATAAGGTAGTTACTACTGCTACCAGAACTCCTTATCGGCTACTTTAAGGCCCTTCCCAAAGTGTGACAAATCTTATTGTGTAATGTTACTATTATCCAAATGGTGTGACCAAGGCTAAGGCTATTTAGGAGTGGCCTATACAGTGTAACCAAATACGTATGCAAGTACTCTAAGAACATAACTATCTCTAAACAAACCAGCCACAATAAAAATGTTTAAATAAATTTAATAATAAAAGAACAAGACAGTATTCAAGACAATATTCAATAACTCAGCACAGTGACTACAGAGTTCAGAATCACAGGAAATATTATAAAACATTATTGCAGAACAGTCTCAAATAAATACAGAAAACATCTAAACTAGTCTTACTATATTCCTATCTCTAAGAGAAATCATTGTAATCTAGTTACTTACTATTAGCAAGGCGAGTGCTGATGAGAGGATGCCGTCAGATCCAAAGAAAAATACGTAATGCACAGACTCACTCTCTGAGATGGTTCTTAAATTAATAATACACATTACTGCTGGGTTAACTGGGATGACATCACTCTTTGTCACCTGCCTTCAGTTCCCAGGCTAACAGAAACTTAGAATTTAGCACTTCTGTATCTCTCAGATGTTTGCCTATAACGGGTAGTCATAAAACAGGTAAACACTTTTACATTTGAAACCTAGTAATTATTTCTGTTTCAAGACAACAGGAAAACCTCCAACAGTAGACACTGCGTCTGCTCTGAGGTGACAAAGAGATAACAGAATTGTACAACAATTTCCATATATTTTCTTGAGGTTTTGTAAGTTAACTCTTCCAACTTCTACCATTAAAGCACACATCTGCACAGTATTTAGTTTACACTCATTTCTGCTCTTTTCCAGCGGGGTACACTGTGATTAGATTCTTGAAGCTCAGTACATAACATACAGTACAACACACACACTTCTGCACAGTAGTTTAATATACACAACATACAGTTCTCTTACATTTGTAAGGCAGGCCTATGGATCACATTAACATTCACAAATGACATAGGGTTATTTACAAAATTCCAGCTAACTGGGCTGGCATCATTTTGGTTTGTCACAAAAGGAATCAAAACCCAACCCTACCCCATGGCTATCTTTAGCAACTAAACAGCTCATGAAACAAAGAGAGAAAGTACTGAAAGGACAGAAAAAGACTAAACAGCTCTTACATCACTGGCATTTGGACTATGAAGAAGCCTAATAAAAACAATGCATCACCAAAGATAAAAAAACACTATTCAACCAATCAAAACATACTTATTATCTAAAACTGTTCTGATCCTCAATCAATAAATTGTTAAATCCAGAAAAAGCTACATAACCAACATCAAACACATAGAAGCAAAATTATATCATAGCCAACCAATTCAATACCCACTTTATACAAACAGAACAGTAATTAACCAGCCAGGTAACTAATCAAGCCTTCAGGTCCCTACTCATTCAAATAACCTCCTTCAGCATTTCTCCCTCCAACCAGTTCCCACAGATTCCATCAAAAATACCTAAAAATTAAAGCCTACTACAACTGCCCCTGACAATCCAACTGCTGAATATTTTACAATGGCAGATAAGGTCACTGCATATCCACTTTCAATACTGATAAACTGATCCATATTTGAACATAAAATCCTCTCACTATGGGGAAAATAATTCATTATCACACTGCACAAGGATGGAATCAATACAGATCTTTCAAACTATAGACCAACTGCCACTGTATCCCCACTATAAAAATATTAGAAAAATATACTAATAAGCAACTTATCAACTACCTAACAGCTAACCAGTTTCTGGCTTCAACCCAACACAGCTTCCATCCTCATCACAGCACAACTACTACTTTGCTGAATTTTACTCTCACATAAATGACAGAAGCCTAGTCTCCACCATCTTCCTATGACTTAGCAACAGCTTTTGGTGCTCTCTCTCATCCACTGGAAACTCTTACATAAAGCTGTATTGAAGCAGCCAGCCCCAAGAGACTGTTGATACACAAACATTGGCGAAATGGAAGGATCACACACTTCCAAGTCCATTAAGAATAACTGTAAAAACATGTGATGCTCCCTGAAAATCTTGACAAGGCAGGAGACTCGTCTTATCTGTACAGCACAACCATTATTTAGGGAAGCAGTTGAAATGGTGGAAAGGACTTACAAACTCTTCACTGCAATGGTTCCACAAACTACCTCTCAAACAGTGTGCATGCAGTGAAATGGAAAAATCATTTCTCCACCTCCTATCCAGTAAGTACTTGTGTACTATGAGGATCTTTGCTAGGTCCTGTACTTTTCAACACATTCATCAATGATTTCTACACTACTGTAAAAAAGGCTACCCTAAGTTCAATATGCCAATGTCTAGACCCTAATCTACTCTGCCAAATGTATCTGTCAACTCCAAGACATTATGCAGCAATCCTTATCAATTAAAATATGGCTAATTATTTCACAACTACTTCTAAACCCTACAAAAATAAATTATTCATTTTCACCCTACAACACACTTCTACCAAAACAGGACCATTCACTGTTGTCTCTGCCAGCAACACCATAACAGAATAAGTAAACCAAACAAAATTATAGATGACCAGTTGAAATTTGACCACCATGTATCACACGCGGTTATAAAATCTCATAGAAAACTAGGTGGATTATACAGAGTAAAATAAACTACCTGACTGATATAGCCAGAAGATGCAGGGCAAGACGTAGGGCCTCTACATTCTTATTGCCATTTCTTCTGTATGATGCCCCGATCATCTCTCAATCATAATATTATCAAAAATAAATCTGGAGGGAGAAATGATAAAATCAGCAAGCAAAAGAGCGTAGTACTGCTGGAATTTAATTCATCCTCAAGTCTTCATGAGTACCTTCACAATGTGGATCCTGTTTTCACAAAATCTCAATATAGACTGTATTTTATATAGCATATATCATGGATGGAAGTAGGTTAAAAAATAAAAAAAGACAGCTGGGTGCACAAGTCCCAGGATAAAAAAAGTGCCCAATCCTGTTAGGTGCACTGCTGCCAAGACTAGAAAAAATGACAGTGTAGAATCCAAAAGACATGGAAACATTCCTACAATGGGGTTAGGCCAGGCCCAGTGGGATGAGGGCCCCCGTTGTAGAAGGAAGTAGTAGTCCACAAAAAAAATGACAGGTCAAAAAAGAGCCATAAAGATGACAGAGTAGGCTGTTGAGGAAAATAAATAAATTATGCATCCTTACTATCATACAAGAAGCCCAAAAAGATTAACAGAGAAATTAGACAAAAGAAAAATGCTCACATAAGAAAAGCTTTCAAAAGCTTCAAATAAACATGTGTCAATTAACACAACAGATTCATGAAAAACATTATACAGACCAAGAAACATTAGTCCGTTTGGAAAAAGAAGAGAATGAGGAAATGCAAAAATATAAAGAAGAAAAAGCATAAAAGTATAAAAAAGAAGCATGGACATGGGAAAGAGACATCTGAAAATGTGCAATATTTATGCAAAGAAGAAATCTAAACTAATCAAAACAAAAAAGCAGCTCCAAAGATATTTGAACAGAAATACAAGCAAAGGCACCCAGATATGGAAAATATCACAATGCAAAAGATAAGATCACGAAGGGGGAAAGCAGAACAGAAAATTAGTAAAGCAGACATTAAACCAGAACCTAACGAGAAACCAAAACTAATCAATAAAAAAGCAGAACCAAAGATATTTGAAAATAAATACAGGCAAAATCATCCAAATATGGAAAATTTTACAATACAAAAAATAAGAAAGCAAAGGGGGGGGGAGTAGAAAAGAGGACTGGTAATGGAGAAATTAAAAAAGCAGAAAATGAAGTTAAGGATTTAATGTAGAAAATCCAACTCTGGTAGCATCACAGCATAATGGAACAGTTACTCTCCAAATTAAGGAGAAACAGGTGGAATGGGAAAGCACTTGATCAGTTACCACATGAAGATACGCTGGAGCCTTAAGTAGGAAACAAGTACAAAAGTTCAGTTGGAGTTGCACAGTAAGAGAAGAAATAGAAAACAGTAGCAGCGCTGAAGCAGCCACTGTTATGGAGCAAAAGGCTAGTGAGTTCCCATATGAAAGAGCAGCAGATGATGCAGTCTGCAGCTGAACAGAATATATCACAGGAAGATGTTCTGGAATGCCTACAGGAAACTGAGAACAAAGAATGTGCCCTCAGGTTAGAAGAAATGATCTAAGGAAAGATTTGCATGATTTACTACAGATGGATAGACTGATAAAAAAATAGATTATAGAAAGTCAATAAGACTCAAAATGTTAGAAGTCTAATAATACAAATGAAAACAGTAATCAAGACTATTTACAGAATTTCATGTAATTATAACAGAAGTAAATAGGACATATTACTGTGCAGCAAAATTAATAACAGATGAGTTATCAAATACAGGCAAATATGGTAAAGGAAGCTAAGAAATCAAATGCCATCATGGAAGTATTGAATAGAGAAAACTATAAAGCAATTAAGACAAAACGTGTCCGTGTTAGTTGAGTACAAATGAGAGAACAGATCAAAATACTGAGAAAGATAGGCATGATAAAAGAAATGCACAGTATTAGATCAGACCAGGATTTATCATATACTACTGCAAAAAATAAACTTAAAGATATCAGCACAGACAGAAAAACTTTGAAGATATGCAGACAAATCTAAAAATAAAAATACCAAATAAGCAATTTACTGATAACCCAAAAAGTTTTATAGAGAATTGGGAAACAAAGCAGAAGGAATATAATCACCACCAAACAAAATAATAAATAGACACATTTTGTAGAAATATTTATGAAGACTCTGTGGAACATAACAAAGATGCTGACTGGCTATAAGAAGTAAAAGAAATAAAAGTTCAACTGTACAGGATATGAACTGGGATGAAGTGATGACCAGAGAAATTGAAACAAAATAAAGAAAAGCTCCTAAACTGGGAACCCCAGGCCCAGATGCAGTACCTAACTTCTGGCTAAAAGTATTAACATCTTTACATGAAGATTTAGCCATGAGTAAGAACTACTTATAGGCGTATCCCAAACAAACACCCACCTGATTAATAACAGGAAAAACGATACTCCTACTTAAGAGAGAACATGTAAGCTATCCTAAAAACTATAGACCAATAATACTTGCCTTCCAGTGATGTATAAACTATACAGTGGAATTGATACCAACAAGAGTTTATAATCATTTAGAAGAAAACTCCATAATGGCAATAGAACAAAAGGGTAACAAAAGAAAGTCATATGGAACAAAGGATCATTTGGAGAATTGCAAAAAAGGAAGAATCTAAGTATGGCATAGTTAGATTACAAAAATGCATTAGACAGCATCTCACATTCACGGATAAAGGAGTGCTTACAGATAGATGTATAACAAGATACACCTTACATTAATCAATTACATTACAGTGACCATAAAATAGTGGCAAACTACTTTGCAGCTAAGCCATGATAAAGGACAAATTATTATCCCAGGGATAAAAATTCAAAGGGGGATATCCCAGGGTGACTCTGTCACTGCTCTAAATCAATTTGCTCTTCTTGTTGTAACTTACTGTTTTGGAGTGCCTGACTGGCCCCAAAAGGTACTGGATCAGTTGGGCAGAAAAACAAGAAAAATGCTTCATGTTTATCAAATGATATATACAAATCAGTGTATACCAAAATTATATAACCCTCGTTCTGAAGGAGGTATGGGCTTTCTCGAAAGTTATTAAATGTACAGATCTGGAATCGTAGGACTGCATACATATCAGCTGATTTCATCAGATCCAAACATAGTGAAAGTTTTGAAACATGAAGAGAACAAATCTATGGTGACTTCCCTGCTTACTTTAGCAGAAGCATATCGGTGTCAAATGGGAATGGAAACCAAACCAGAATTCAACAAAAATCAGGCAGCAACTGAATATGCCAATAAACAAAAGAAAAAGAATATAAGGAGAAAGATCAAACGGAATGGCAAGAAATGTAGAAAAGGCATAAATATAGTTTCAAGTACAGAAAACCCCTGGCACAACCTCATGTCAATCAGGATCTGTCACAGGAATGGTTAAGGAGTGGTGAATTTAAACCAAAAGACGAAAGGTTAATATTAGCAGCTCTGGATAGTGGACCTCAAACATGATGGTTTATAAAGTCTATTGAACAAGTAGTAGAAACACACAAATGCAGGTTCTGTAAAACAGAAATGGAAACAGTCACACATCTTGATAGTGGGAGTAACACACTAATGGCAGAGGGCTTGTATACAGTATACTGAAAGGCATACTAATTTGGCAAGACTGATACACTGAGGATTGAGTAAACATTACAATACTGAAGTATCTAAGAACTGGAAACATGAGCCACAAAGCTTTATAGAGAATCACGAAGCTTAAATCACATGGGATCACGCATTGCCAACAGTTCAAAAAACAGATGTAAGAAAACCAGTTACAGTAGTCCATGAAAAGAAGACAAAAGCAGCATTGATCACTGAACTTGTTACATCCTGTGATTATAGTGTTTTATGTACATTGTCACAAAGTCATAAAATACCATGATTTGCAGGCAGAAACAAGGGCAATGTGGAAGAAAGATACCCAGACAGTGCCAATAGTAGCAGGTGTAATGGGTTTCATAAAAATAATTTACAGTCTTATTAGATATGCTACTGGTACATGCAACCAACTATGAATTGCAGGAGTAAATTCTGGACACACACACACACACACACACACACACACACACACACACACACACACACAGTACTTCTTAACCTCTTCAGCACAAAAAAAAACTGGATAAAGTTTGTCATAATGGGGTGGGAGACAGAAGGTCAAAACTAAGGACACATTTTAAATGTTGCTCTTTCCAACTTAGAAAGTTAACAGAACCACAAGTTTTGCATTAGTACGAACTTTCCGAAGGATATGAAGTCTAAAGCATAAATGTCAGCCATTATTTTCTATCTTCAGTCCAAAACGATTGACCACAGACTTGCAAGGAAACAAACTTTTATGAGAAACAGACCAAATGAGGCACAAATCTGGATGGTTGACAGCTACCCTCTCAACTGCACTGCTTTTTATTTAAGTGTGGATTAAAATATAAATACCTTCAGGGCAGGGTCTTTCCACAAAAGTGTCAGTGTCACCTTGGCAGTAAAGCAGCGACCATCATAAATCCAGGACCTTACTTGGAGGGAACAGAAGAGTTGTTTAAATTTCCCTCCAAGTTCTAACTGCCAGCCAAAAAAATACAGGGCAAGTGAGCAGCTGCTCAGTGCCAGCTGCAAACGTTGAGGTTTATCCTTTTTACCTTGTCTAAAAATTTAGGGCAAGCAGCTGTTTAGCCACAAACAAGGAAATTAAGCAGCTTAGCTACAGACAGGGAAGGCTTTCTTTTTTTTTTAAAGTTGATAGTGGTGAGCGGTGCAATTTTCTTTTTCCGCGGACCCATACAATGTTATGTACGGACCCCCCCAGGGGTCTGCGGACCACAGTTTCAGAAACACTGCACTAAAAAATAGGAGGCAGACAATAGCATAAAAGGGCTTCCATTTCACAGAACTCTAAGAGATACCAAAGTGGGAGATTATGAAAGGGAACATCAGTGAGTTTCTAAGCGGATTTGACGCAGTCAGACCCAAGAAACATTTGATAAACAAATATTGGCCAAATGGGAGGATCACACAGTTCCAGGCCCATTAAGAATAACTGCAAAAACATGTGATGCTCCCTCAGAATCTTAACAAGGCAGTATACTTTCATCTTATCTGTACAGCACAGCCATTATTTAGGGAAGCAGTTGAAATGTTGGAGGTGCTCATGCCAGATTTATTGCAGTCATGTTTTCAAGTCTGGGAACTTCACAGGAGCTCTCACTTTTAAGGCCAAGAGCTGCTAAGGTGAAAGTCACAAATTTCAATAAGGGATCTGAAATTACTTGACTACCAGTTTTGTGACAGGCAGGTTTAGGAGGTACACTAGTCCTGTGTGGGAGCCTTGAATGGGACCTTTCTGACCAGCTATAATGGCTGGCCAAGACAGAAGGTATACTTCACTGAAGGGCCCATGATGTCTATACCCCAGCCACCTGTAAAAGGCCCAAGCCTGTATTTCACAGGCTCCTTGTATCTTGTGCAAGAATTTTTGAAATAGTATGGAATGTTTAAGGGTGGTCACTAACCTCACAGAGAGACTAAGATATGGGGGAGTGAACTGTTGGATGTTAGCAGAAATGACCAACTACTGTGGGATTAAGTGGACTTTCCATACTGGGGCAGATTACAAATATCCTCCATAAAAGGATGGGTTCTTTTTCATGGAAATTCTCCACAATTCCCTGTGTAGCAGCCCCTAGCAGGATATCATTCTCAAAAGCAACAGCCTGGATACATTTTTTGCCCTGTTTCTTCATAAAACAAGGACAAGTACAGCAAGACTTGTCTTCTATGGCAAATTCCAGTAGAGATTGAACAGGATATTGTATCCGAGACATAAAAAGTGCATCTGGTCAGGGAAACTGTCAAAGTAAATGGTCAGAGCACATTTTTATCAATTTCCTTCTTTGGAAAGCTGAGAAAATGGTAATTTTATCAAACAGCAAAGCCACTACAGACATCATTAAATGGGCATTTTATGACGGGTATTACCGCAACCAGATTTTCGCGGTTGCGGAATTCACACCCTGGAATCAAAACAAGTGCAGGAAACATCGTAAGGTGGTGGTGTAAGTCATTACTGCCGAAGAATAAGTCTGGATTACCGTCAGGAAGAAAAACAATTGCCAAATTCATCTTCCTGGTTTGCGTGCATTACACACGCATGCAATGGCAATGCTCTCAAAGCCTTTCACTGCACTCTAATATGTATAGAATTCCAAGGCATGCGTTGTAAAAACTGTTGGTTTGCTGACTTTTTTAAGACAGGAGTAGAGATGCCTATTTCTGACATTTCTCCTCCTACTTGCAGTCACTGAATGTGGTATACATTGCATACAGTTTTATTTTAGTACATAGCAGTTCTGACATGTAATTTTACTTGTTTTTCTTCACTTTTCTTCGCAGTTCTTTGCTCGTAAAAAGGTATGTTACAAGGTGTACAGTCCAGAAGTAGAAACATGCCAGACGTAAGCAAGACCTTATAATGTACCCTTTTTACATCAATTTGTACAGTGGGACTATTGCTTTGATCGTGGGTTTTAGACGTACTCAGTCACAATCAGATTGTGCATGTAAGACTTGAAAGTGCTATTCAAACTCCTTCAAGTCTTACATGCACTCATTTCACTTGAACTATGCGATTTCCACAACCGCTGAAATCTGGTTGCGATAATACGCAAGTACCTAGCTTTTCTTATCAGTCATGGATAATGACACGTCTTGGAAAGGAAGATGGATGCCGAGAACATTTACACTAATGATTCAGCTTTAATACTTTTTACTTGCATCCAAAAATCGTGGTCTTTCCTACACAAATAATCCACCTTCTAGGGGCCACTGAATTATAATGGAAGTGTTTACAAAACTGAAACATTTTATCTTGAAGCACAGGTTCTAAAAGATGAAATGGCAGAAGATTCCACAGGCTTCTGATTGCGAAGGTTAAGACATTTTCTGGAAGAGGGACATGGGAGTTCTGGCCAGCCAAAACAGTCTGTTATCACAGCTTTTCAAAAACAGGTATCCTGCTATGGAGAGAGTTAACAGAAGAAAATCTCTCACCACTTCGGTTAGTGTCAGAAAGAAAAAAATTGGAATCTTAAGTCTCAAAAGGGAATACTCAGAATGCCTTAGAAATAAAGCAATTTTTGTTTTAAAACTGGGTCCCATGAAGAGTATGTTTGCCAATGAGGGCTTTGATGCAGGGGGATGTACTTGCCTGCTTGGCAAAATATGTCTCTGTAGCATCATCAATGATGGCATGGCAACAGTGAGGTGAATATGAGAATAGAATACTGAGGAACTAACCTCTCCTACTTCTCCTAACTCAGCTCCAGATTATACAGTCTATATTATAACAACCAAACTATTGCTCTAATCTAACCTCCCTCATAGCTCACTACTCACCAACTAGGACTCTTCGAAGCTCCGACCAAGACCTGTTACTTGTATACAAACCTAAAACCAATATGGGATGCAACTTATACAGTTTTCATCCTGCTATTGCATGGAACAAACTTCCCCTTCAAGTCAGGTTACAAACCCAACTGAAACAATTTAAAGTGACTGCTAAAGAACGCTTAAAACCTCTATAGTCATGCCTTTGCTCTCACCCTACGTAAATGTCTTCACATACCATAAACTTCCCACTATCCTCAATTCTTTTTGCCTCTACTGCACTATGTCGGATCTTCTGTAAATTAATGATGGCTGGTTTCACAGAACAAAATTGATTAATGTTTTTATATTATCGCTTATTTTTCTAATGTGCTTGAAATTTACTTTTAGAATATGTCTTATGTAAATCTCTCTTTTATTTGTACATTTGAATTTGTAACATTCTTTGTGTGTTGGCCGTTTCTTTTTGTTTTGGAGCTTTTCTCCCTGGGCCTCCACTGAAAAAGGGTTATTCTTAGCTCAGTCGGACAATTCCCAGTCAACAAATGTAAAATAAATAAATAAAATATAATATACAGACAGCAGGCATGGCAGTGGAGAGGGCACTCTCAGCTGAGTATTTATTTTATTATTTATTTTACATTTGTTTACCGGGCTAGTCCAACTGGATACATGTCCATTTTCAGTGGAGGCCCGGGGAGAAAAGCTCCACTACATACTACTTAACAATATCAAGATATACATGAATATACAATAATAAGAAAAACAAAATGCTTTAAACCTCCGACAGGTTGTATAGACTTTTGAGTACAGTCTGAGTCTTAGGCGAGTATGCTTAAAATCTGTCAGTAAACATTAACCACAAAGAGGACAAAAAGAGAAAGGTTACTTGTTGGAGGCACCACAGACACTAGACCCAAAGCTAAGCATACAGATGCTTACACCTGAGTTAAGGACTCAGCTCAGTGTCTGAATGACAGTCAATTGGCACTCAATGAGAGGTGGACACAAGGGAACATTTCTTGGTGTCTGAGTTACACAATGCCCCTCCCCGAACAATCAATGGAAGTATGTGATAAAAGCACAAATATGCCTTTAGCAAATACAAGGTATCTGAGAATATTCAGCCATGCTTATCAGTAGTCACCTCATGGCTGTGGCAAATGAAGGCCAGAGAGTCCAACACCACTCCCAGTATGGAGACATGGATGCCTTTCACTGCTTTCCACCACCCAGTTGGCCTTCTGAATGAAGGGATATTATATGAACCTGGATCACTTGCATCATCAGGAAGCCTACTGGTTCATTAACTCACTAGTTTCTCACTCAGTTACTTGCAGTAGCATGGAAAGTTCTAGAATGTATCAGTATCATGACCGTTTCAGTAATGGCAAAAATATAAGAAGAAAAGATTCACTGTTGTGCAAGAATATACAATGGTATTGTGAAAAAAGGCATACCAATAACATTCTACTTACATAAAATTACAACATTTGTAGAAAAGTACAGAGAAAAGCACCTATTGATATGTTAATCCAATAATGATGCTGGGAATGTAAGTTTTACTTTTGTAACAGAGCTACAGTGTTAGCATTTATTTAAAGAACTCTGGTGCTAACAAACACTGTGAAATTTACTGCATTAGAGGTGTGTTCCTAAGATTTGAGATACTAAAGCTGCTTTTTGTGTTCATTGGTATTTTAACTGCACCCCAACTAAGTCATTTAAGTAAGTCCTCGCAGTTTCTGAAATTAGTCCACTCCCTCATCACCACTAAAACAGTTTATGCAAACTGTTTGCACACATTCCTCTTTGGTTTCAATGGGAGATAATAAGGAATTAGACAATTTTTAGTCCTTCATATTAAGATGATTGCAAATCAGATCACATTCTTGATTAATGTCTCTGCCAGTCAAATGACTGCTTCGATTCTCCATCATTATAGAATAAATGGCTACAACATTAATTTCAGATCAGCCCCAACTGAAGTAAGAATACTGAGGGTAACACGCCACTTCTTTTTCCATCTCTCAAAAAATCTAAAGATATTCATAATTAGCAACAACCTCAGGGTTAATATTTATGAACTTTCATGAAAGATAGAAATTAAAAAAAAAATAGTGTCAACGGTTTGAGTACAGAGAAAAGTTTACACAAGACTCTAAGGAATACTAAAAGCTTAGTGTCTTACAACAAAGCACAATGAACAATTCCACTTAAAATATGTGAGTTTAATATGTGTCTTTTTAATTGCACAGCAGTGGGCAGTCAAGATGGTCAAGACTTTTAAAGCCATCATGGCATTATGTTCTGAAACAGAAGGCTGAGATATAGTTCATTGACACAACGTGTTGCCTCAATATCCTTTTTATGTCTGCTGTCCAAAATGACAAGAAACCTGATGTGATATCAAGTAGGTCAGACCTATTTCTACTTACTTGTATTATGTACCTCGTGAACAAAAGCAGAAATGAACAGGCCTGTATAAGACATGCCATTTTTTTTTTAAATTACACAGAAACCCGAAAGGATGGACGTCTACACAGAATAATTTGCACATGTCAAGCACTACTATTCTTTGATAGTATTATACCTTTTGTTTTCATAATTACCCTTACAGATGAATGCAAACTCAGACACAATAATTTCATTACTGAATGCCTCCTTCATTTAATGGATGTAACCGTATGCAAATCTTGCTACAGCACTGTGGATTATCACTCACATGGCCTTGAAAATGTCAGTAAGCAGAACACTTAATTTAATTACTTAATACTTTACACAAAACTAAACGCAGTTTTGGTTCTAACATATCCTACTAAGGTGCTGCTAAGTCCAGAAGCACTGTACGTCATGTGATTTGTTAACTTGTCTTCATGTAACATATATATCACAATGTAGAGTTCATAAACCAGGACTCCTTTTATTCTATTCACATTTCAACAGTGTAGGCAAAGGATACTAAAGAGAAGTGTTTTTTTTCTTTTTTTTTTTTTTTTACATGCCATTTTTAATAGTGTGATTTCCTTATTGGAATATTTGGATTTTCTTGGGGAAATCTTGAGAACTATAGCTTTAACTATGTCACTTTCCTAATAAAACATGCAAATAATACAGATTTTCTACTGTGAGGCTTTCTTTTTTTACCCATGATTCAAATTAAATACAATTCTGTCATATTAATTACTGTCACTGATTTGTTAGAGGTATACCATTTTCTCCAACTTCTTGAACCTTCATGTGATTAAAGAATAACATTCTTATAATGCAGCAGCTCAAACCAAGCTTAGGTTATACTTCCCATTAATTATATCTTCCTTCCTCACTGCTCATTACTGAGACCACATGCAGGAAAAAAGATGCTTATTCCTAAAGACAAATTAACTTCCAATATATTTCACTGCCTAAGGTCCCCAAGTACAGCATGAATATATCACAGCCACTCCTGGCATTAGACTGCAATGTTACAACACACAATTATGATCAGGAAAAGAAAGAAATATATTTGCAGTCAAATGAAACAAAGAAAAAAACATCTGAACATTAGACTCTCATTAGTAAAATAAATCAGCTAATCTATGAAAAATAAACGATACAAAGCAAAAAGAATGCTAAATATTCCACTTTCCAGAGTTTCCAAGGATGCAAATTTTCTTTAACATGGCTTTAAAGATATTTATACATTACTTTATATATTCACTGCAGGAGGGGAACATTATGGCATACTATACAGACTACAAAGTGAATGTCATGCAACATTACAAGTGCAGAAGTAAATAAAGGTAGGTGTGTATCTATATATGTGTACATCTTCTTCTTCTTCTTTCGGCTTTTCCCGGTTAGGGGTCGCCACAGTGGATCACTGTCCGCTCATCATTGTATGTGTATATAAATATGTATAATATATCAGATTTTATATTCAGCATGATTTTTAGAGATACTGTAGGTAGAACATACATAGAGTGGATATAAAAAGTGTACAGACCCCTGTTAAAATGGCAGGTTTTTGTGATATACTAAAATGAGACCACAATAAATCATTTCAAAAATGTTCCCATCTTTAATGTGACCTATAACCTGTACAATTAAATTGAAAAACAAACAAATCTGTTGGGGGGGGGGGTATAAAAAATAAAAAAAACTCACAATAAGCTGGTTGCACAAGTGTCCTTAAACTAATAATTTGTTGAAGCACCTTTTGCTTTAATTACAGCATTCAGTCTTCTTGGGTACACACCTGCCATCAATTAAAGAGACTCTGATTAACCTCAAAGTTCAGCTGTCCTAGTAGGATTTTCCTGACATTTACTCAGTTACTTGCTACAGCAAAAGCCATGGTTCGCAGACAGCTTACAAAGCATCAAAGGGATCTCGTTGTTGAATGGTATCGGTCAGGAGAAGGGTACAAAAAATTTTCCACAGCATTGGATCTAACATGGAACACAGTGAAGACAGTCATCAAAAAGTGGAGAAAATATGGGACAACAGTGACATTGCAAAGAACTGGACATCACTCCAAAACTGATGAAAAGACAAGACAAAAACTGGTCAGGGAGGCTGCCAAGAGACCTACAGCAACACTGAAAGAGCTGCAGGAATTGCTGGCAAGTACTGGTTGTGTACTACAGGTGACAATTTCCTGGATTCTCCACATGTCTGGCCTATGGGGTAGGGTTGCAAGACGAAAGCCTTTTCTTACACAGAAAAACATCTAGGCCTGGCTAAAATTTGCAAAACAATACATCAAGTCTCCCAAAAGCATGTGGGAAAATGTGTTATGGTCTGATGAGACCAGGGTTGAACTTTTTGGCCACAATTCAAAAATGTAAGTTTGGTGCAAAAACAACACTTCGCATCACCAAAAGAACACCATCCCCACAGTCAAGCATGGTGGTGGCAGTATCATGCTTTGGGGTTGCTTTTCTTCAGCTGAAACTGGGGCTTTAGTCAAGGTGGAGGAAATTATGAACAGTTCCAAATACCAGTCACTTTTGGCCCAAAACCTTCAGGCGTCTGCTAGAAAGCTGAAGATGAAGAGGAATTTCACCTTTCAACATGACAATGACCCCAAGCATACATCCAAATCAACAAAAGAATGGCTTCACCAGAAGAAAATTAAAGTTTTGGAATGGCCCAGCCACAGCCCAGACCTTAATCCAATGAAAATCTATGGGGTGACCTGAAGAGGGCTGTGCACAGAGATGCCCTTGCAATCTGACAGATTTTGAGTGCTTTTGCAAGGAAGAGTGGGCAAATATTGCCAAGTCAAGATGTGCCATGCTGACAGACTGCTACCCAAGAAGACTGAATGCTGTAATTAAAGCAAAGGGTGCTTCAACAAAATATTAGTTTAAGGGTGTGCACACTTATGCAACCAGCTTATTGTACATTTTTAATTTTTTATATTTTTCTCCCAACAAATTTGCTTGTTTTTCAACTGAACTGTACAGGTTATAGGTCACATTAAAGGTGGGAAAAGTTTTTTGAAATGATTTATTGTGGTCTCATTTTTTATATCATAAAAACCTGCCATTTTAACAGGGGTGTGTACACTTTTTATATCCACTGTATCTACTTAATATTCACAGAGATTCACTTGGCTTTTACAGAACACATAAAGATCACCTAACGAGACAGTACTTTTCTGAACAGGTCAGTAGCCCACACAGTCCATAAAGGTTCTCTTGGGATACAGACAAGCCTCTTTCCTAAAGTCCATACTAAACTCAGGTATTTGCAATGTACTCCACAGACTAGGCCTTCTTCCCTAGGCCTCACTCTCAGCACTAAGTATCAAACGCTGCATAGTTCAGCCCCGGATACCAGGCCTGTATCTCTTGCAGTTCCAAACCTCTCAAATTCTGTCTTCTAGGTCTTTCAGTTCCAAAATCAGTCAGTTCACAGAGATGCTCCACAGAGTATCCCCAACCGGGC
The DNA here is from genome assembly GCF_019279795.1 of Protopterus annectens. Taxonomy (NCBI): domain Eukaryota; kingdom Metazoa; phylum Chordata; order Ceratodontiformes; family Protopteridae; genus Protopterus; species Protopterus annectens. Next base: position 1,621,700,312 of record NC_056733.1, on the reverse strand, counting down.
CCTCTTTCAGCCATTGTTTCCAGATCTTTCTTCAATATAAAAAGTGTCCCTCCAGTCAGAAACTAATTTTCTCACTTTATTCTTCCAGACTGCTCTCTTTTAATTTAAGATAAAATCTCTTGACTGTCTACTAACCAGCATCTTTAAGAAAATGTCCATGCCTTACATACTTAAAAGAAACACACTAATATTTTTCATGACTATAAAACATCATCATAACATTCAACAATTTTTGTAGGTTCAGCAGGATCAAGGTTTTACAATTACTTCTCTTCCAGCAAAAAAAACAGGCATTTTGGATTCTTCATGTTAGGTAGTCCATCCTAGACAACCCTCTGACTGTTCAACAATTGTGTAGACACTATATGCTTCTAATAGGAAACAGAACTCCCCCCTCCCCCAATAAATTTCCCTTAAGACATTCTACCACTGTTCTCTGTACAGCTCTTCTTCTGGGTTCTGTTATTCTGTAGGACATGAGAAGAATATTCCCTCCTGAACTAAACTCAATACGGATTAAATTTATTATAGGAAGATTAGTGCAGAGTATTAAAGGTCTCAGCTGCAAATTAGTTCCTGTACCCAAGGTACAGGGTTTGATTCCTTCCATTTAATCAGACAGCACTTCTGGGTCTCTCCTCAAAAGGGACAACTGTACTCAGTAAGCTTTCCCAGTAAACAAAATGTATAAAAAAGGAAACGTAACTCACTTCTTTTAAAGTTTGTGGGCTGTAAGTGTCATCCTGTTTGTGATCACCTGTAACTCTATCTTCCTCTCAAACAGTAATTTCCTTTTTTATGGCTGCTGTGGGTGCCATCCATTTTAACTCATCTTGTACACTGCCATACTTACAGAGGCTTTTCCATGTGTCAAATGGGATTTTTTTCCCTATACTGAGTGTCTGACAACCACAGGTTCATAAAAATTGTTAGCTTCCTTAGAAGAACCACTGCCAGTTTCTTTCTAATTTCCACAAAAAACTTCTTTCCTAGGCAATGTTGTGCAGACCCTACACACTTTACCTTGCATGCTGTTGCCTGTAAACAAAATGTTGGGACTATATTTCCTAATCAGACTATCTACAGTAGCTCAGTTAGAGGCTTATACCTTATAAAACAGCCAAATAATGGTCAAATGAAGCCCTACGCAAGATAGTAGATTAGGCCCCCCCAAACACACACACACAACAGCCCCATTACTTGGCTATTTCTCTCCAAACCTGTCAAGTGTACATGCTATTTTTTTTTTACTTGTACAATGAGTACAGATATTTGGATTTTATTTAAAACTTTTATTTCATATTTTTATGGAACTTCCACGGTGGTGCAGCGGTAGCGTTGTTGCCTCACAGCAAGAGGTTCTCCCGTTCAATTCTCGGCTTGGGTTGGGAGTGCCTTCTGTGTGAAGTCTGCACGTCATCCCCGTGGTTGAGTGGGCATTCGAAAGACATGCGTTGAATGGGCATGCCTTCGTTGAAGGTTGGGCATCGGGCTGGCAACTCGACACCAAAAAAAAAAAAAACTCAACTGTCAATCATTAGCGGACCGGAGTTCCGCTGTGGTGACCCCTAACCCGGAAAAGCCAAAAGACAAACGACAACAATTTCATATTTTATGGCACAAACACTAACAGATATTTGCTAAACAAAACAACACCATCTCATAATGAAAACAGATTTACTTCTCTGCCCTTGAAAACTCACATTTATTAAAACGGCTTCAAAACCCACATTCAAAGAAAATGCATGTGGCCAATGCTGGATTAAGTTTGCTTTTGGGTGTTTCCAAACCATAGCCCCTTGGACACATTTTTAGGACCATGCATACATGTGTTCTTTGTGTTACTTTCATGTCTATACTAAATTATATTCCTTGTACAAGTAGTGTGTTTTAAGTTTGAAATTTTGAACATTTTTCCAGTAAGCAATGACCCAATAATAACAAAACTACCCATTTCAAAACATTTCAACAATAAAAGGCCAGTCAAACTTCTGTCATTACAACCCACCAATATTGGTCAATATACACAATGTCTGCAGAGGTAAAAGTCATCTGAATAATTCCACATTAAAGAGATCTGCAACTAATTAAGAGGTTATTGATGGAAAACAGCTTTACATTTCAGTGTTTCATCAACAAATTCAGTGCCTGCAGCCCTTGAAGAATAAATTGCCTATGTTAGATTAAAAAAAAAAAAAAAAAAAAAACCTAATTGGTTAAGCTGGTAATATCGTAATAAGGAATGACTGGCATACTAACAACAGGTTTATAGTTACTAGGCATCTCATCCAAAGGAGGACACGTTTAGGAGCGCAGCATCTCCCCCCCCCTTAAAGTACACCATAGTATCAGCAATCCAGCTACATATTGTGGGAGTAGAACCCACAGTCTTCAGCACCAAAACAAGTATGCTATCTGTACTACTAACAATGCTTTCAAATTCTATAGCACAAACACTGATGAAAATTTGCTAAACAGCTGCACATTGAAAACAGACTTAGGATGAACAGTAAACTTCTCTTCCTTTGAAATTCACAATTCCTTGAAAATGCATTGAAACTCACAATTCCTTGAGCAGTCTGGTAGTTGGTATAGACAATTCAGGCTCTCATCTCCTGTAATCAAGGTACAGGGTTGGAGACTGAGCAAGTTAATTAACTAACCTGCCACCCCTAACTAGGAATCCTTAATGAAGGAACACACATCTCGTCTCGCAGCAAGGAAGGAAGAAAGATCTCATTAAGGAAGTTTAAATTCCATGCGCTGAAAGAAACGCAGCAGGAATGTTTAAATGTGTGTGCATCGACGCATGCAGAGAAGCAGGAGGAGGAACTTAAATTTGTGATGATGCGTGTGCATGCATTGAGGCATGCACAGACACAGAGTGCATTCTTAAAGAACGCCATTAAAGAAGACATGTAATTTCTTTTTTTTAAATTTATAATTAAATATTGCAGCAGCCCGCCCCATCAGTGGGCCCTAGGCCATGGCCTAGGTCATCTTATGCTGAATATGGCTCTGTCTTTTAGTAACCTTCTATCAGCAGCTTCACTGCTCTGTTAACATACTCATTGTTCAGACACTTGCCTCTCATTATTACCTTTAAAACTACTTTTCATTACACTTACTGAACTGTTAACCTGGTTTTACCCACTTACTTTAAGATACACGGTGGTACAGCGGTAGCATTGTTGCCTCACAGCAAGAGGTTCTCCTGTTCAATTCTTGGCTGGAGTGCCTTCTGTGTGGAGTCTGCATGTCCTCCCCGTGGTTGAGTGGCCTCCGAAAGACATGCGTGAATGGGTGTGCCTTCACTGAAGGTTGGGCGTCGGGCTGGCAACTCGGCACCATAAAAAAATCTCTACTGCCAATCATTAGTGGACTGGAGTTTTGCTGTGGTGACCCCCTAACCGGAAAAATCCGAAAAGACAAACATAACTTTAAGATACATCACTCTTGGCCTTTGCTTGTGTTAATCTTAATATGGGTACCATATAATTTACCCTTAGTGCTATCTTGTTTGGCCTCACAGTTGCCACTTTGTACCACCAATGCAATCACACTGTCTAAAGCTTCTTTACCCTTCATATTACCTTATTTCTCTGCTAGAAGGTTCATGTTTACTCCACTATATATTACATGGATATTATGCTATTTAAATCTCAAAGCCCACTGTTCCTCTATCCTGTCACTCTGACTTCCTCCTCTGAGGAGCATATTCCCCACACTACAAAAGTCATTTACTTATTTAAATTTCATGGGACATAATGGCAAGTTGACTAATGCAGAATTACTTTTCTCAGTAACCTGCTTTGAGGTAGCTTCTTTCTATACATAGTCTGAGAGGATACCACCAGCTCTTTTCCTTTTCTTACTCTGCCGTTTCTGTGTAAACAGCAACTCAGAATAAAACATGTCAGTTGTATTTTTCCCTTGGTACACATATTCTTGTTGCTAAGAGTTCACCTTCCACTGAGTTTTCTGCTTTATAGTAGCAGAAACAGGCTCAGAAAGCTGCACTTTTGGCTCTTCTTATTTCCTACACTTAAATCTTTTCCTGAAGATCTTCAAAAAGGCACTTTCTTCTATGCATGTTCTGTGTGTTTCAGTAATAACAATTTTTATGTTTCTGTATACATTTCTTTTACTGATATTTCCTTGGTTTTTGTACTGGCATCCCTTACAGTTCTGGATCCAGTTATTTTTCATTATCTCATTTCCAGTTTCTATGCTGACCTTACAAAGATTTTAACCTCTCTGCCCTTTAATCACGGCATGCTTCTGATAAAAGACAAATTTTTCTAAGTGACCTCTACCAACCTCTGGCTCCTTTTCTTTCAAATTATGGATTACTTAATTTTGTCTGTCTCCCTGTCTCTTCTAACCTGGTATGTAGAATCCATTTCCCCTGCTTGTAATTGCTATGCCTTAGCTCACCAGGAATGTCACAAGGGATCTGTTCAAGGTTACCTTCTCTCTCAGTGGGCACTTCCCTTTCTTTTTTCTTGTCCTCTTTATGCTGCTCTCACTTTGTCTCAGGGTGAATTAACATCACTTTCTACTACATTTCCTTCTATCTTAGGGTGAATGCTTACCACCCTGTCATTTCATGATTCATATTTGAAAAAGGAAGTTAATTTCACAACTCCTCTACTTCCACTTCAGGGCAACTCAATATCACTCTTTCACTGTTCTGTGTGAATCCAAACCATCCTCTCACCTTATTCTTCGACAGGTCCATCTGGAAAGGGTACCCCAGAGCACATTTCCTTTATCATTGTTCCGACATCCTTACTTATCACTTGCTGTCAGCAGTGGACGTAGAACTGGTCAGGTATTCCTCTCTCCTTAACTACGCTAATGTAACTTTTACTGGTAAAGCCCTCTATCTCAGCACTCGTCTAGTGCTTAGCATTACCATCTAATAAGGTGCTCTGCTTACTTGACAGAATGTTAAGAATTCTGCCCATGTTGTACATGTTTACTTCCTTCCCCTTTCCTCAGGGGTGAGCAATCTCAGAGTTGTTATATTTAAGGTAGCTGGGGTAAGGGGGGACAGGAACCCGCATGTGGAGTGCGGGTGGGGAGGCCTGCAAAGCATTTGATGCTTTTTTGTTTTTTGGGGGAGTCCATTTTTCATTCAGTTACTTGTGGTGGAATGGACTTCAAGGAGTGTTTGCTTCAGTATTGTGCCGCCATTTACCCATAATATATGTGTGTGTGTGTGTGTGTGTACACATATACATATATATATATATATATATACATTTATATACACATGTCCACTTCTAAATCCCTACTCTCAAAATCTCGAAATGCAAAATACTGAAATCAAAATCCCTAAAAACTCAAAATACTGAAACTCAAAATACTGAAAAAAACACAGTATAGCAACACTACCTATATTTCAGCAAAACCACATACAAAAACATATTACACATCAAGTATAGGCAGGGGAGCAAGCCCCCCTGCACCTGCCATGTGGGGGGCTGTGCCCCTCACACCCCCTGCTACTTAAATATATCAACTCTGAGATTGCACTTAGTTGTAAAATGACCTGAGGATGGGGTTGTCTCTGTATTAGATTGTATTACCAAATAACTCCTCTGTGTTGCCTCCTCTTACACTCATTGACTATCCTATTGAAGAAAATATAATAAAATATAATAAAATCACTGTTTTGACGTACTGGTTAATTCCATGAGTTATTCTAAGTGATGGTGTTATATTGTGCCTATCAGTGTAGTTCAATGTTCTGATAATTTGTTCAATACAGCTGTATATTCACACCGCATTACTATGGTTCTCTATCAGTACACTTTCTGCTGCAACTACTTTGAGCTTGCATGCATTCACTTTTTTACCATCTCTCTACTCTCATATGGTTTGTGTTTTATTTGTTTTAGTATGTACTTGTGTTGTAATATGGTAAGTGTTGGTATCCTGTGTGTTTCCAGTATTTTGAGTCTTCGGGATTTTAGTTTCAGTATTTTGAATTTCGAGATTTTGAGAGTAGGGATTTAGAAGTGGACCTATATATATATATATATATACATACATATATATATATATATATATATATACATATATACATATAAATATATATACACATGTATATACATGCGCACAAACACACATCTTGTGAAGTCTAAGGAAACACTGGAGGCAGGACTTGCATTAAGCACAGGTTTATCTTTCACAGCATCACAGGAATCTCAAAATGCAAGGCAATTGTCCAATGAACTTGGTAAATGTATTTAAAAAGGTAACAACTCCAGATACTGATCACACTGTATATACACACACACACACACACACACACACACACACACACACACACACACACACACACACACACACACACACACACACACTACTTTGATGTGGTTAAAGAACTTGAGACCACCTTCCATGCTAGCATGATTAATAAAGTACAGTAAAGTCTCAGTTACCTGGAACTCAAGTAACCGGCAAAAAAATATCGAAGAAATACAGTACAATTTTCATGTGTTACACTTTTTGTTTTCCCCCGCAGAAACATACCTTATGCTTTTAGAGTTTTAAAAAGGAAGATAGGAATAAATTCCCTCTCTCCCCTACCTGAGAACAAGTCAAACCAAACAAATACTATAGGCTACAGTATTAGTCAGGCCTATTTTTAATAGTAACTCTCAAGCAACCAGAAACTACAGTTATCCGACATCTACCAATCCCCATGGGTGCCAGTAAGCTGAGAGTTTACTGTAAATATGATTTGAGATAAGCTAGAACCCACATGGTGAAGGTAGCAGGTATAGTGTCAAAGAACAGGAAGGTGACCAGTGGTGTCCCAAAGAGCTCAGTACCAAGAATGTTTTTGTTTGGTATTTACTTCTTTTTGCTATACAAACTAAAAACTAAGACCTATGGCTAACCAGGTTTGTAGATGACTGCAAACTGGGAATCATTGCAAAATCTCTCTCAGACATAGAAGCTCTCCAGCAATAGCTTACACTTATAAATGCCTGGTATATACTGAAAATGGGCTTAAATTAAAAGCTACAAAATGCAACATTTGGAATACAAACCATTCTCCCACCATATAGCATTGACTGCATCCTACTTCAACATGGAAATGTAGTTAGACATCTGTGAACCTGTATTCAGAATTCCTTCTCCTTTGATCACCATGTAACAATGGCCATCAAGAAATCTTACTCCAGGCACTGCTGATGGTCAAGGGGATTTCATCAAGATCTAAAGATGTTATTGTCTGCTTTCATTCAGCACTGAGCACACCAGCTATAGAATATAACACCCACTTTGTGATGTACCTCATCAGACATATAAAACAGCTGGAATGACTCACAAAGGTTCCTAACAAAGAGGTCACAGGCTTACAATCTCTAAGCTATTAGAAAAGACTAGAAGCACTGTCCCTCTTTTCGTGTCTTACAGGCTCCTCGGGGTAACCTATGTATTGCTTTCTGTGCAACCAGGGTTGAAGTAATCCAGGATCACTTGTACCTTCACAAATCAAACTGTCTGAAAATAACATTTAACAAGATATGTAAATCTGCTTCAGCAGACCAATAAAATAAGTTGGAGGGACACATTCATTACTTAGCATCTCCGTCACATCTGGAGATACAGCAGTGTGATACACTATCTTTCGTCACTCAGGACCTGGATAATTGGATGGGTATTCATAAACTGACCACAGGCTTAACTGGCCTAGCCCTCCTTGAGAGGGAGGTATAGTCTAGGGTGGGTACAGGCAAGGTGTAATATTTGCAAGACTTAGTAGCCTAGAACTTTTTATGGTCCCTATGAAAGAAAACAGAAGAAAAACTGTAGTTTTCTTTAAATAACAACAGTACAGTGTCTCATAGTCTCTCCACAAATAGGTTGCATTTAAATGACCAAGCTGCAGACTTCAGCCAGTCTGAAGCCACAGGCGAGCCAGACAGGGCCACTTCATTCTTCTAAGCAACTCTGAGGAAGTTCCTGGTCATCCCTTCTGAACATCCAGCTGATGAATGTACTTCCCATTGTTAGCTTTTCAAACTATTTCCTTTTATACAACATTAATTGGTAATCAGTGCTTCAATAAATGGCTAATACATAGTGATTGCCTGAGTAACTCCTGGAAGAGAATTCAAAGACTCTGTACTAAAGCATAGAATTTAAAAACAAATTACATTTTTAAAATCACCATTTTATGACTATACCACAGCACAAAAACAAAAGATTCTGGACTCAAAGATGGCTTATAAGTCCTCAAAAACCTATCGATACTTCCGTAGACTTGTCCAGGTCTGTGAGTCACTGAATATTGAAAGGGTTGAAGGGATAATGTATACTGGCACAGATTCAAATTTTCATCAGTATGGCTTCTTAACAATTTCAATGAGGAATGATCCATTACCAGATTTAAATGCCTGTCTAAAATAAGTACTTTAGTTCATAAAAAGGCCCACCTTACAACTATGCACTCCCCTACAACGGTGTAATATTTTCACTCTGCAATGTTCAACTTTCTGTTGATATAGCACTAAGGGTATTTTTCAGCTTGAATGCCCTGGGATAGCACTGCCCCCAAAACGTACTTCTGATGCACTAGAATAAAGGTTAAACTGTTTAGTAAAATCAGGAGTTAGCAACACATGCTCAAAACATATTGTCCTTTCTGGTTTATTAAATATTCTAGCCACCTCAATAAATCACAACACACTGACTTAATCTTTCCCTCTTGTGTGATCTGGCAAAGGTCAGGCAATTGTCACAAAATTGTTGAGGAGGATGGTATAGACCAGAGTTTACTCTCACCATTTGTTTTTTTCTAATTGCGGTCTTACTAGCCCTGTTCCTATAAACTGTCATTCGTACTTGACTTCCACTAACCAAGTTTACTTTTCTTTGCATTTCCAGTCAAACCTACCTGCCTTATGGATTGCATGTTTGGCCAATAAGAGACTCCTAGTCTTCTGAATGAATGATGATGTCATTAAGGTATACTACAGCATGCTGGGAGTGAGGAATTGATATTCTATCCATCAGAATCTAAAAGCAGGCTGGGTCTCCATGTAAAACAAATGGTAACACTGTGTACTGGAACAGGTAGTTGTGGGTTGCTAAGGTTTTTTTTTCTTTTCTTTAGCAGATATTGAAGGGTATCTGGCAGTACATTATATGTTTATTGAGTCCAAGGCCACCAGTTACCTGGCATAGAAAACTAGACTTCGTTGCACAAACCAAAGCTTTTCTGTCGTTGCACCCAAACTATTGGCAATCACTGCCTAACTTCATCAAATACATCATTAACTACACTGTTGTCTCAACTCACACCTCATGAAACAAAGCCAATGCGAATGTCTTTCTTTCAACCATATCAGCTAAAAACTCTTATTTCACCAACAATTTCTTCTTCTATTGTATTGACATTAATTTTCATTATCTGGAGATTAAAAAAAAGTTAGAGGTATGTTTTGGTTAGTTTTATTGTACATATTACGGTTGTACTGCATGTATATTTTTTCAGTGTTTAAATACTTTTATCTACTGTCTCCAGCTTACTTTTGTTCCTTCTAACTGAGATGGCATTCTTGGATTATGTTATGAACCTGATCTGTTTGAATAATGCTTTTCTTTATTTCTGTCTATGTCTAGTCTGACCTGAAAATGGTCAGATTCAGTTACTTCCCTACTCCAGTAAATTAAACTGAAATAATTAGTTATAGGCATGAAATGACTATCAAATGCAGATATGCTATTTAGTTTCAAACAGTCATTACATACTTTGATATTCCCATCAGGTTCAGCAAAGTACAACTGTGTAAAAATTTGCCGTAACAGTAGATGTCCTACTGATCAGTGTTGCAGTATTCCAGTACTACTGGGTTATCTCGCCAAAGTAACCTGACGTCCACCTGGGGTACCAAAGCCAAAAATCCTTCCTTCCTACTGGCCATACATCCGACATATGACCTAAGCCCAACGGCATAAGGGTACAGAAGCAGAGGTATGAATGTAGGCTGCTCAAACAGTCTCTAAGCCAGGAGACCTGGAGACATTGGAGAAAATAACTAGCAAATGATTAAGGTCAGCTATGAGGAGGGAAGCATAGAAATGGTTCCTGCTCAATCCATGAGCATTCATAACATAAATATTAGAAAAAAAGAGGAAGGTGGGTGGGGAAATAATACTGCAACAGTGATCAGTAAGACATCAATTGTTGTTGTAAGTTCTTATACAACTATACTCTGTCCCTCCTTAGATCACTGTTGCAGTATTGCAGTACTGTTGGATGATTCCCAGAGCATATCAGTTAGAAAAGGAGGATGGGACCAGGAACAGGAGAGCTGTCAATCAATCCACATAGCACAGACCTAAGCCAAAGCATCATCTACCTTACAGTGTTTCATGCAAGTGTGCACAGATGACCAGGTGGCTGCCTGTAAAACTGCCCTGGAATCATTTTTTTTTTTACAAAAGGCTTGAGAGGAAAAAGTGCTCTAGAGGAATGGGCTTTATCTGGAGAGGGTAAGGATTTGCTATGATGGGAATAGCAAATGGAAATGGATTTTGAAATATGATTGGCAATGGTTTGAATGGAGACAGGATTACCCAACTTGGTTTCCTGGAAAGAAACAAACAGCTGGTCTGTCTTCCTAATGTCTTTTTTCTTGTCCAAATAGAATCTGAATTGCCTAGGACCCCATATGAAAAAGGGGTTGTGGATGGATAGATCCAGGAGTGCAGACTTGTCCTTGGGGTTTGGAAAGAAAGCAGGCATTTTACTAGCCCAGTGAGAGACAACTCATTCACCACTTTAGCCATAAATGAAGGAATGAAAAGAGAAAAGGGAGGAGAGGCCATTAGAGCTAGCAGAGTTAAGGACCACTAATACACTGGTTTTCCAAGTACAACATTTTAAAGATGCTGTAGCTACTGGCTCAAAAGATACCCGTGTATGTTTTTCCAAGACTATGGTAATGTCCCATCAAGAGAGATAACCCTCCTTTTTGAGTTCAAATAAACGGCACCCTTGAGAAACTGGTTTACTTCAATTCTAGACAGCAAGGGAGGAGCAAGGGGTGTACATACAGAAATGGAAGATAAATGCGCCTTCATAGAGGAATAGGATAGGCAAGCTTTTAAGAGTACACACATGTATGAAAATATAGTGGGAATCCCAGTTTGAATTTCTTCTAGTGGTAGGTTTCTTTACCTCCTGTAGGACCCGGAGCATGTCCTCAGAAAACTGATGTCTGAAAGGGACTGAAATTCTATCATCCACAAAGTCAGGTTGGGATAAAGCAGAGAACCCCTTTTCTGTGTGAGTAAGTCCACACTGTATGGTAGCTTGTGATGATAACTTCTGACCAGATGATTAAGAAGGGAAAACCAATGCTGCCTGGGCAAAAATGGAGTCACCGACAAGATTTTCCATCTTTCCCTTTGTATCTTTAACAGAACCTTTGGGTTTGGGGGTAGTGGAGGGATGGCCAAAAAGAAACTTCCCCTCCCATGTAAAAGTCATGCAATCCTCCTCCAGACATGGTTACAAAGGATAATGGAGCAAAATGGCCTGAGTTGTTTTTTTTATGAATGAAGGCAATGTTTTTCATTTATTTATTTATTGACATTTAAGGGAAAGTCCAACTGGGTAGAAGCCCATTTTCAGCAGAGGCTCCAAATTATTACAAAACATTTTAAGAACAATCATTTTACAGTCTTCAAAAATAAAACAAAACATCTGCAGTTTAAATAATTATAACAAATTAGCCATAACAGAAAAAAACATTGGTTAAGAATTGATACACGGTATATGACTATCATTTAATATTTAGAGAAATTTTAGACAGTTTGTAGAGAAATTAAGGGTAGGTTAGTGTAATACAAATAGGAATTGCAATATGAAGTGAGGGGAAAAACAGGATTAATGTACATTTAGAAAGTCAGAGAAGAGAATTAGATAGCAGGAAGGAAGTGAAGAAGAGAGAGCGAGGAGGCATAAGGAATGAAAAGGTACTTGTTCACATTTAGAGATATGTTATCCTAGTTTTGAGCAAGAACAAAAACAGATTTTAGCTAGGAAGTCTTTCAGAGTGGTTTTGAAAGATGGGAGGGTAGGTATAGATCTGATGGATACAGGTAAGGAGTTCCAGGCCTTATCAACCTTGTACAAGTACAAACAGTACCCAGCAGATTTGCTAGGTTTATAGATAGACAAGAGTTTATGGTCACTGGATCACAATGACCGACTGGAACATAGTTGTGTTGAATGTTTTCTAGTGCTGGACAGGCAGATGGATGCTGGATAATTTTACAGGTGGTAAGAATTTGTGTAGATGTTAGATGATGTGGCAGTTCTACCCAATTTAGGCTTTTCAGTGCTATACTGTGGTGGGTTCTGAAAGGGGTATGTGCTGCAAATTTAGCAACTTTGTCATAGCATTGTTCAAGTTTTAATTTTAGTGTAGCCTGGATGTTAATAAGGATGGGAGCACCATAAAGAAGAGTGGGGAGGAGATAAGTAGTGGTATTTATTATTATTATTATTATTTTATTTGCAGTTGTTTAACCAGGATAGTCCATTGGGCCCAAGGAACCCATTTTCAATGGAGTCCTGGGGAGAAAAGCTCCACATACAGATTATACAAAGATTAAGTTCCACACATAGATTACATGATGATTACAGAGTAACATTATACAATTTCAGGTTATAATCAGGTCAAATATATTTTAATCAAAAGTAATAAATGCAATAGTATTTAATGTAAAATTTTTTTTTTTTTTTTGGGATAGGTAGTTAGATGCAGTAGGCTAGGAGATTGCTAGGTATAAGTAAGGAATTCAGGAATAAGTAAGGAATTATAGGGATAGGTAGTTAGATGCAGTAGGCTTGGAGATTGCTAGGTATAAGTAAGGAATTATAGGGAAAGATAGTAAGGAATTATAGGGATAGATAGTTAGATGCAGTAGGCTAAGAGATTGCTGGGTATAAGTAAGGAAATTATATACTACAAGCAAGCTTGAAATCACTATCTGGGATTTGTAAGAAGGGGAAGAGAAGAAGAGTTGAGAGTAGGTTATGGGGATGGGAGCAGGAGCATTGCCATGTTGATGTTAGATGAGAATGAATTAGTTTTTTAAAGTATGGGAGGCTAGTGGTTGTACGAATGAAGGGGGGTAGGGAGTTCCATAAGCGTGCTAGTGAGAAGGACAGGAGGTTTTGTCCTGGGGTGTGGAGGGGTCTGTAAACCTCAATAAGGTTTTGACTGTTTGATCTTAGAAGTCTTTGGGTGTGGTGCATTTTAAAGGTAGTTGAGAGGGAGGGACAGAGGTATGGTTGGAATATGAGTTTATGAACATAGGTAAGCTGAGTGTAGGAAAGGTAGTTGGGGAGTTCTAGCCAGTTGAGTTTGTGAAGAGGTATACAGTGATGGGTTGATGATTTGTTGCTGGTGGCAAATCTGGCTATTTTATTGTAGCAAGAGGACAGTTTGGTTTTGAGAGATGATTGTAGGTTTGTTAGAAGAGGGGCACCATAGAGAAGGGAGGGAAGGAGAAATGTGGTAGAAAGAGTATGTTTAGTAGTTGAGGTGAGGAACCGATTATGTCGGTAGAGCATGCCGAGTTTTTGATGGGTTTTTTTATGTTTAGTAGCAGATGGGAGTTGAAATTAAGCTTGTCATCGATTTGGACTCCTAGTAGTTTGGTTTCAGATACCAGCTCAAGAGGTGTGTTATTTTGGCTGGTGATGGAGAATAAATTCCTGTCAAAGTTATTAGTTTTAGAGGGAGTAAATATTATTAGTTTAGTTTTAGCAGCATTAAGTGCTAGATGGTTGTCTTTCATCCACTGTTCAGTGGAGGAGAAGGCATCTTGAGTAAGTTTTAAAAGGTTTGGGATGGATGAGGCAGCACAGATAATTGTGGAATCATCTGCATATTGAATAATGTTTGCAAGAGGGATAGAGTGGAAAAAGTCATTAATGAAAATATTGAAGAGGAGGGGGCCCAGTATAGAACCTTGTGGGACACCTGTAGGGGTGTTGAGAAAGGAGGAGGTGGCTTTCTTCCACCTGACAGCTTGTTGCCTATTAGAGAGATAGCTGGTAAACCAAGTAAGGGATGATAATGTAAGGTTTAGTTTAGATAGTTTAGTAAGAAGTAAATTATGAGAGATAGCGTCAAAGGCTTTAGAAAGATCGAGTAGGATGGTAGAAACAGTGAGGCCAGAATCTCTAGCTTTATTCACAGTTTCTAGGAAGGATAGGAGGGCTGTCATGGTACTGTGATGGGGTCTGAATCCATGCTGGGTAGGAGTTAAAAGGTTATCTGGGAAGGAGTTGAAGATGGATACATTTCTCTATGATTTTTGAAATGGGAGAGAGGATGGCGATGGGACGTAAGTTGGTGATATTAGTATTAGTTCCACCTTTATGGAGAGGAATGATGTAAGCTTTTTTCCAGATTTGGGGAACATTGCCTTCTTGGATGGAGCGGTTGATTAGGATACTGATAGGAAGAGCAATGGCTTCAGCAGCTATGCTGAGGAAGTATGAGGGAATGTTATCAGGGGCATTGGTGCATGGTTTTAGTTTCTGTAGGAGTTTTTTTATGGTGGAAGTAGGAATCATTTTAATGTGGAAGGCTGGGGGTTGAGGGGGGGGGATCAGAGAAAGAAGATGGAGGGGGAGCTGGGTGAGGAGAAGTGGAAGTAGTTGGTTGATTGTTATTTGAGAAAGAGGAAGTAAGTTTGGAAATAGAATCTATGAAAAAAGAGTTGAATTGTGTGGCAAGATCAGTGTCTTGTGTATTTGGGCAGGGTATTGGGTTTTCTATAGTACCAGGTTTTAGGAGGGTATTTATGCCTCTCCAGAACATTTGTGGGTTGGTTTTGTGGTTGCTTTGAAGTTGGGAGAAGTAGTTTCGACGGTCTGCATAGATAAGCTTTTTAACTGAGTTACGAAGAGTTTTGTATTCATTAAGGGTAGATGAGGATTTGTTCCTGTGATATTGTGTCCAGGCTTTGTCTCTAAGTCGCATGTTTGTCAGTGTGTTTTTTGTTAACCAGGGGCTGGATTTCTTTTTTATTCTTTTAGTTATTAAGGGAGCATAAGTATCTAGAAGATTTAGAAAGGTAGTATTGAAGTGAGTGATTGCATTGTTGAGGGGTAGAGTTTTTAAAGGGTACCAGTTAAGGGATTTTAGGGAGTCAGAGAAAGCTTCTAGGTTAAAGTTTTTACGGCATTGGGTAGTGATGTAGTTATGAGTAACTTGTAGGGGAGAAGGAAGACGTGTTGTGAAGATGGGAAGGTGGTCACTGAGGGAGTGTTCCACTTTTGGGGTAGTAGTGAGGGTGGGAGACTAGAATCCAGTCTAAGATGTTGCCACTAGTGAGGTCTTTGCATGGCCTAGTTATGGAGTTGATGAGTTGAGAGTAGTTATATAGGTTGATGTTGAGGGAGTCAGTAGGGGATAGAATGGAGGACCAGTTTATGTTGGTGTCTCCCATGATTATAGTTTCATTACAGATGTTAGTTGAAAGCCAGGAGAGGATCTCTTCGAGTATTGGTATATTGTTTCCAGGGGGTATGTAAAGGGAGGCTATGCATATATGTTTGTGTTTGTTTCACTGAAGATGGGCTAGTATTAATTCTGCATTATTGAATTGGGGAATGTCTTTGTTAAAAGGTGTTATGCATAGGGAGGATGAGTAGAGTAGTGCTACTCCACCACCCTTTTTATGGGTTTAGTATGGTAAGTGTAGTTTTAGGTGCATCAGTGAGAAAGTTTTGGCTCTATAATGCATCCCTAGGTTTTGATGAGTTTTTCTTATGCAATTTTGTATATGCGGGTCAAATGTAAGATTATCATCCACATTCATCCTAATAATTTGACATGAAAAGTGACTTCAGTGGTTGTATTATCAAGCGAGAGGACTTTAAATTTAGTTTTTTTATGAGAGAGGGATTTAGGGAAAAATTAGTAGTTTGGTCTGTTTTGGGTTAAGCATGAGTTATGAATTACAAAGCCATGTTTCAGTGTCTGCTAAATATTTTGGAGGTGTGGCATGTTGTCAGATGTGCAAATGAGAGTGGAATCATCTGTGTATTGTATTAGGGTGGCTGGTTGTGTGGAAGTATAGTGTTGATGAAAATGTTAAACAGGAGAGGACCAGGGATAGAGCCTTTTGGTACGCGAGTGGTGACTGGCAGGTAAGGAGAGAGCATAGAGTGCAATTTTACTGACTGATACCTCTTGGACAGGTAGCTTTTGAACCACAGAAGAGTAGGCTGAGAGAGACCTAGTGAGGACATTTGAAGAAGTTTGCTGTGACAAACTGTGTCAAAGGTTTCAGACAAGTCTAGAAATAAGGAAGAGACTAGTTTGCCATTATCTCTAACTTTAATGACAGTACCTATAATGGTTAGAAGTGCACTGCTTGTACTATAGGGATGGAAGCCATGTTGTGTAGGGGATAAGAGTTCTTCCTGCAGGAGATAGTCTAGCAATTGTTTTTGCATACATTTTCAAGTATTTTGGCGAGGGGAGATAAGATCACTATAGGTCTAAAGTTATTCATGTGTGTTGAATTTCCTGCTTTGTGCAGAGGGATGTGTGTAACTTTTTCTTTCTTTCTTTCTTTTTAATAAGTCAGTTTATAACAGAGCAATCACTTTATAGCCACAACACAGCAATTAACACAGAGATGCAAGGAGAACAGTTTTTTTTTATTCGACCTGAATGAAAGTTTTACAAATATAACACACTACCAAAGTTTTTCACTGTTTTACACAGTCTTATAACAAATAGAAATGCAATAACACATGCACATACCTGCTCTATGAAGAAAGATAGTGACTGAGTGTAAGAAGAGAACACAGAGGGAATATTTAGCAATACATTCTGCTATAGAGACAAGCCCTCCCTCAGGTCAGTTTATAGGCCAACTTATAACTAACAGCAGCGCTTCATAGCCAGAACAAAGCAATTAAACAGATGCAAGTAGAACAGGTTTTCTGTCATTTCCTGAGACTAAATACCTGGCATATATAGTACAGTTTGCTCAGAAGTAAAAAACAAACTCTACTAAGCTATAAAATTACATTGAGGCAATAAAGTTACTAGTACTTCTTACGCAAAAAAAAAAAAAAAGAATTTGCATGGTCACTGTTTGCCATGCATGGTAGAAGTGAAACTTTTGTAAGGAAGTGCTAAGGAAAGTAAATTGTACAGTACAGTATAAGCTCCTTCGCACTTCCTTACAGAAGTGGTACTTTACAGTATAAGCTCCTTTGCACTTCCTTACAGAAGTTTCATTTCTACTGTGCATGGTGACCACGTTTCTTTTTATTTTTTTTTGTATTCCTTTTGAAGACTAAAATATTTTTGTAATCCTTTTGTGCTTTTCCCCTCTGGCCTCCCCTGAAAATGGGCACCTACACAGTCGGACTTACCTGTAATCAAATGCCAATAAATAAATAAATAATACAAAGTCCGTACAAAAAAAGAGAACATGATTATGTTTTTAATAAATTGAAAAAAACATGAAAGTTGATATAAGAGAGGCTCGGGATACAAAGCTCCCCCCAAATTTTCCATTTTTGACCCTGGTTTCCTAACCTGAGAAAGAAAATTACAGTATCTGTACTTTTGTTTTCTGCCAGATAATGTATCTGTCACAAGATCATTTACCAGCCCCTAAATAACCCTTGCAAGGCTATGGACCTGCACTGGCTACAAGAACTGCATCTGCTGAAGAATCTGTACATCCAGTCCATTTAAGACCACTGTGTCTGGGATTATCTTTTGGAAAACGTCTTACAGAGAAACAGATATTGTTCTTTTATAAGTACTTTGCTAGTAATATCTGAATATCTCAGATAACTCAAATTGTCATTTACATTTACTTTGCAGGAGGTTAAGTGAAAAAATAACACATAACAATACTTAAGATGTTTCCTTTCAGTAAATGTATGCCCTGGAAAACATGAACAACTGAGGCTTTAGTTATTGCATTGTACTTTTGTTTAGCCAGCACAGGTCTAGCAAACCGAAGGAGAGTCTGGACAAATTAGTGTACTTCGGAGAACTGGTGCAAAAATCTTTTCAGTGGTGTTAGTATTTAAATACTGTTTACAGTTGGTGACAAAGTATTTTTTTTTCTTGGAGGAACGGATATCTTGACCTCATAGATGAATTCTGATACTGCATTTGTGGGCATGTTTAAGACATGTGTATGGTGATAACGCTGGCAAGCCAGTTGTTACACTGGTACCTGCAATGCATGATGGCACCATTGAGCTGAAATGCTGCTACTCATACCCGCAGAAGCTTACTGATTTACTGATGACCTGCAGTTAATGTTTGTAAGGTGCGTGTTTGTGTGGGATTGCTCATTCCCTCTCAGACTTCACTGACAGTGTGTGTGTGTGTGTGTGTGTGTGTGTGTGTGTGTGTGTGTGTGTGGGATCGCTTGCTCACTCTTCACTGTCAGAGTGTGTTTGTGTGTTCATGTGAGACCACTCACTCATGCTAACTCTTCATTGTGTGTGTGTGTGTGTGTGTGTGTGTGTGTGTGTGTGTGTGTGTGTGTGTGTGTGCATGTTTGAAAAGTTGAAGTAGCAGTACTTTCATTTTACTTTTCTGTTACACTCCGAGCTATCACACTGTCCCATAAGAAGCTCCACTTAAAAAGAGATGGAGGAAAGGACCACAGTAAGTCAGAGCAAGAGAATACAGGGGGAAATAGGAGTGTCAAAGCAAGAGAATACAGGGGGAAATAGGAGTGTCAAAGCAAGAGAATACAGGGGGAAATAGCAGTGTCAAAGCAAGAGAATACAGGGAAATAGGAGTGTCAAAGCAAGAGAATACAGGAAATAGGAGTGTCAAAGCAAGAGAATACAGGGGGAAATAGGAGTGTCAAAGCAAGAGAATACAGGGGGAAATAGGAGTGTCAAAGCAAGAGAATACAGGGGGAAATAGGAGTGTCAAAGCAAGAGAATACAGGGGGAAATAGGAGTGTCAAAGCAAGAGAATACAGGGGAAATACGAGAGTAGTACAACTAACAGCAATCACTTTATAGCCAGAACAAAGCAATTAACAAAGAGATGCAAGTAAAACATGTTTTCTGTCATTTGCTGAGACTAAATACCTGGCATATGCAGTATATTCTACAGGTCAAGCAAAAGTAGTCAGTGGCCAGCTTAGTAAGGGATGCTACTGTTTTACAGAGCAGGCATGTATTAAGTGATGAAAGTTAATACGCAGCTGGATTCTTTATGATAAATATGCTTATATGAAACAATGACAAAAGTCTCAGTAAACTTGTAAGAGTAGAGCTTTGTGACAGAGCTCCTGCAATATCAAGGTCAGATGAAACAATAACAAAAGTCTCAATAAACTTGTAGGTGAAGGGCTTTGTGACAGAGCTCCTGCAATATCGAGGTCAAATGTAGTGACCACAGGCTCTGCTCTATGAAGGAAGATAGTGACAAATAGCCCTACCTGAGGAATAAACCAGGACCTGAAAGACCTTCCTGTTTAGCATACATTCATGCGGGTCTTCCAGGGACATGTTTAGTGAATCCCCAGTATATTTTCCTGGGACAGAATGTAAACTGCTTATAGGGACAGGTTGTTTTTATTGCTTGGTCCCAAGCCAAAAGGGACAGTCTGCATAGTTGGTAACATCCCCCTCCCCTTTGTTTTTACACCACAACTGTTGTGTTGAACATGTAAATTCTGACAGGACTTGGTTTCCACATGCATGAAAATACTTCTATGTCCTGATAAGTGCAACCATTTCTTTGCTACTGATGTGTTTCTTCCTTTGTTGTGTGTCCAGTGACCCTGAACTGTTATGGAGCCTGTTCATGCACCCCAAGCTAAATCTGAAGCATTTGTGTGCATTTTCTGAGTGGAAACAATTAGTCTGAATGGTACTCCTGGATTCATCTGTACCTGACAGAATTTAATTCTCTTTTTAGAAAGGGAAGTACGGAATCTGGGCATCCAATGGGTGGCAATGTTGAAACCAGAGAGACTTTATGTACCATTGGATCTTTCTCATATGAAGTATGGCAAAGGGAATCATGGGAATGGAAGCTGTCATGAACCCCAGAGCCATCAGAATTTCCCTTGCAGAACAAATATTAAATAAGGAGAGACTGAAAGTATCTAGACAGAGGGATAAAGGCTAGAATGCAATGTAGGTCCAGCCTACAACCCAGGCACATTATTTCCTGTGTAGGGTTCAAGACAGACATTTTAGATAGATAGTGAAGTTGAGATGCTTTAAGAGGTCTTACTGATAGACTTCCTGTATAAGAAGGTCATTGAGGTATGGGAATATTTGAATTCTCTGAGTCCAACAAAAGGCGATAGCTGGAGCCAGGCACTTTATGAAAACCCTGGGGACTGTAGATAAGGCTGAAGCAGAAAACAAATTGTGACGAACAAGCCAAGAACCCCAGGAAGATCCTGTAAGAAAGGTGAATGGAAATGTGAAAGTAAACATTCTTCAGTTCAAAGGGCACCAAAAAAGCTTGGGGTGAGATAAAGGGTAGAAGAGTTTGAAGGGTAAGCATTTTAAAAGAAGGTCCTTTTCTGAATAAGACTGCAGTGCGACATGTCCAAAATGGGTCTCCAGATTCCTGACTTTATGGGCAATAGGAAAATTCTGGATTAAAAGCCTTTTCCTAGATGTTGTGGTGGCACAGATTCTATGATACCTTGGTCAAGAAGAAATTGCAAAATGAGAGGGAGAAGATGCACCTGGTTGACAGGAGGAAGTGGGATACCTCTGAAAGTCATTTAGCCTTGTTGACTAATATAAAGAAGCCACTGTCTGAAGTGATAAGCTGCCCAGATGAAAGGGAGGAGGTAACCTTTTCTGACAGGAGAAGGGGGCAGAAGGTAGTCAGGCTGATTTGTCTGGAAACGGAGGTTTCTCAGTATTGAAAGTCTCTTGTAGGCTTGTCCTGAAATCTTCTTTGCATTTTTCTGCCTTTCTCTGCAGATTTTGTCATTATGAACAAAGTAAGCTTAACTGGATAATTTCTTTGATACTTGGGAAATGAAGTGAGAAAAAATTGCTTGAAATCATGCATTATTTTAACTTTCTTCTGTAAATACTTGAACAGATCTGCTGCAGCAGGGCCAAACAGTAGGTCCCTTAGTTTTGATATCCTCAGAAAGGGACTGGGAACAAAGCCATGCAAATCCTCTGATGCAGGATCCAGTAGCAGCTACCCAGCAAGAAGCTTCATAGCTACATTTGATGGGATGTCCGGCTATATGAGTAGCCTAAACCACCATAAAAATAGACCTGTTCAGTTTCAGAAGCCTCAAGGTTAGTCAAAGTCTTGTTCAATTCACCAACAATGAATAACAGGTATTTTGTCATTTGTTTTTTTTTTTTTAATAAATGGCACTGCCTTTTGTCAAGAAATGCATTTTCTGTGGTGACACTAACATTAATACCCGATCTTGTGGTATAAATTCTCCATGTTGGAAAAGTAGAGTTGTGTAAAATCTCACCATAACAGTAGATGTCTTTTCCTTCACTTTGCAATACTCATAACATATGGGATTCCCTGCTATGGGTGGCCTGACATCGGCCAGTATACCAAAGCCTACTGTTGCTGTAAGGTATGCCGAATGTCACATGTATGCTCCTTGCATAGCACAGGGCATAAAGGTGACACCTGGATGTACCATCTTCAAAACTGATTGCCTCAGTAGGAACACCAGTCTAAGGAAACATGGGAGGCAACTAGTACATCCAGGAAGGAGAGGACTAGGGGGATGGTGGGAGGGAGTGAACACTGCAACAGTGAAGAGAAGGACATCTACTGTTATGGTACGATTTTACACAACTGTACATTTCCTTACATTCACTGTTGTAGTATTCCTAACATATGTGAGAGTGCCAAACCTCAGGAAGAAACTTGGGAGGAGGATGGAGCAGTAGAGCCCTCTAAGAAGCCATGAAGAATGGCCCTAGCAAAACCATCTCTAGCTCTGGAGATACCATCCAACTTATACTGCTTGGTAAAAGTATGCATAGAAGTCCAGGTAGCTGCTTCAAAAATAGAATTAGTATCCAATCCCTTGGAAAAAGCACTATAAGAAGTCACAGCTCTAGTAGAATGAGCCTTTACAGAAGAAAGAAGGATATTATCATGAAAAGCACAACAAAAAGAAATAGCCTTTAAAATACAAGAAGAAACAGCTTGTGTGGATACAGCTAATGCTAAGGACCTAGGGTGAAAAGAAACAAATAACTGATCAGATTTTCTAATAGCTTTAGTCTTATCAAATTAAATCTGAGTTGTCTATGTACGTCCAAAGTATGCAGCACCTTCTCATTGTCAGATTGCAAAGAGGGGAAAAAAGTAGGCAAATGAATAGGCTGATTAAGTGACAATTCATTAACCACCTTAGGCATAAAAGAAGGATTAGTAGACAAGGACACCATATCATTATGAAATATCAAAAAAAGGAGGACAAGCCATAAGGGATTGAAGCTCAGACAGCTGTCTGACAGAAGTAAGGACCAGCAAAAGAACAGTCTTCCAAGAACAATGTTGCAAGGAAGCTGAAACAAACAGGCTTCCTGGGATGTCTCATATGAGGAATGCCTTTAAGGAACTGTTTAGCCTTAAATCTAGAAGCCAAAGGAGGTGATAAAGGCAGGCAAGCAGAGATAGCTGATAAGTGGGCCACAATAGAAGAATAGGCCAAACTAGCATTGAGCAACTCATACACACGAGAGAACCAGAGAAACATCCGCAGTAAGTTGGTCCAGGTTATAAGGCAGATATCAAATAGAAACCCTCTTCCATTTGGATAAGTAGGACTTCCTAGTAATGAGTTTCCTGGCCTCCTGCAGGACCCTTTGCACATCCTCAGAAAAACATTGTCTATGTGGACTCAAAATCCTATCACACACAGTGTTACTTGAAGAGTGGACAGGTGGGGATAGATGAGAGAGCCCTTGTCTTGTGTGAGTAGGCCCATTCTGTGAGGTAAACTGTGATGATTTCCCGCGGCTAAATGAAGAAAAAGAGGGAAACAATGCTGTTGTGGCCAAAAGGGAATCGCCAACAAGATTATGAGACCATCCTGTTGAATTTTGAACAGGAATTTTGGAATGAGAGCAAGGGGAGGGAATGCATAAAGAAACATCCCATTCAAAGAAAAAGAGAGGGCATCCACCTTCCACACCAGAAGACCTGGGACTCTGGCACAAAATAGTGGAAGTTGTCTGTTTAGAGGGGAGGCAAAAATATCTACTTGAGGAGTAACCCACTGGTGGACAATGTCCAGAAAGACATCTCTATGAAGCATCCACTCATGGGACTGAGTTAAGGACGTGCTCAGAGCATCTACCACAATGCTTGACCTGAAGGAATGTAAACTGCCTGTGAGTCACTTGATACTTGACAGAAAGAGCCCATACCAGGAGTGCCAGCTGGCAAAGAAGATAAGATCTTGTTCCTCCCTGTTTGTTTATATACCACATAACTTTGGTGATGTCTGTGTATACCTTGAGAGGCCCTGGAGAGAAAAGAGGATGAAAAGCCTGAAGAGCCAGCATAAGAGCTCTCATCTCTTTGACATTATGTGCACCTTCTGCTGAAGAGGTGAGCACACCACCTGTACCTTTAGGGAGCCAAATGCTGCTCCCCATCCCAAGTCTGAAGCATCTGTGTAAAACTCCTGAGCGGGAAGAGGAGGATGAAAAGAGATCCATGAATTTACAGACAACTGCTGGAGCCACCAGTGAAGTTCCTTTTTGAGACAAGGAAGAAGAGGTACTACAAATTCTAGAACAGTGGTGCACAACCTTTTTGTGGGGAGGGCCACTACACAAATTCTTAATGCATCTGCAGGCCACCTCAAAACATAGTAAGTTGTCACGAGTTAACAATAGGTACAGGTGACTGGCATTTTTACTTAAGACAACAGTCATGTAATTGTCTGTTTTCCACATCAACTTTGCATTTAACTTTATTCTGGCTTGCAGCCATGACTTATTACAAACTCTTGCAGAAAGTTACTACTGTTTACAGACTACAAGTTATAAACAACAAAGAATAGTTACTTCCACAGCTAAAATTAGAGGTGTGTGCAACTGCAGTCAATTAGGTAAGTAAGCACATGCCGGAAAGTTTATGTGACTGGAATAAGGCATAGCATTTTTTCCCTTTTTTTAAAAAAAATTTTGGTTACTCTCTGGGGGCCTGATGGTGTTGCGTCAAGGGCCAGATTTGGCCCTGGGGCTGAACATTTTGCACCACGTTGTAGAGGATGTGCTTGCAGAAGCCACTAAAACTTGCTCATGTGGAGTCTGGCCAGATGGAGCATAGGAATGGTGGATGTCATGAAACCCAGAGCTCTCAAACTCCCTGGCTGTATTGGAGTCCAGAGGAAGAACAGTTTGAAAGAAGGAAATGAAACTAAGTCCTTTGGAGGGGGCAGGGATGCCAGCATAGGCACAGTCTGAATCCTGCAACCTAAAAAGACATGATCCTGAGGAGGAGTCAGAGAAGACTTTTTGAAATGTATTGTGAACCCCAGGCTCTGAAGAAGGGAAATGGCAAAATGAAGATATTGCAAAAGAATCTCTGGAGAAGATGCCTGAATCATCAGGTCACCCAAGTAAGGAAATATTTGAATCCCTTGTAACCTGCAAAAAGCAATCACAGGAGTGGGCCATTTGGTGAATACACTTGGGGCAGTAGAAAGGGCAAAGCAGAGAACTGAAAATGCCACGAAGCAATAGAGAAATGCAAATACTTCCTTAAGAGAGGATGCATTGGAATACGGAGATAAGCATCCTTGAGATCCAGAGACATCATATTGACTCGAGAGAGTAAAAGAGGAAACAGAGTCTGAAGAGACAGCATCTGAAAGGTGGGCACCTTCAAAAAACTGTTTAGATGAGAGAAGTCTAGAATTGGTCTCCAAGTACCCTCTTTTCTGGGATCTAAAAACATTCTTGAGTAAAACCCCCTCCCACTTCGGGACACAGATACCTTCTGAATAGTACCCAGTCAAAAGGTCTCGAAGAACCTCTGGAAAAAAAAGGAAGTTGTTCCCGAGGAGGCTGAGGAATGCCAATAAAAGGACACGATTTCCACACTATGAAATATCTCTGATGAATGATGGACAGCACCCAAGAATCCTGAGTAATCGGAAGAGAAAGGTGAAGAGTAAGAGAAATGTGGCTGGGAAGAGAGACGAAGAAGCCTAATTGTCACTCTTTTTGCCCTTTGTAAGGTCTTCCCCTTATCTTGGTGAGACTTAAACAAACCAACAGCTGCTGCCCTAAACAAAATTTTATTATCAAGAGGAGCATCCATCAACTTAGGCTTGACATCATCAGGTAAAGTTTGAAGCCTAAGCCTAGTATACCTCCTCATCACGGAAAGAAAAGAAGCAGCTCTAGAAGAGGCACCTGCTGCATCATAAATACACTTGATAGAATGACGAACTACTTGAGAGCAAGTCCCACACAAGCAAAGAGCAGAAAATTTTACCTTCAGAGTCTGGGAGATCAGAAATAAGCTGACAAGCTTGAGAAAGAAGAGCCAACACATACCTGGACATATGTGTCGGATAATTAATAGCCCTAAAAACCAGAGTAGCCAAGGTGTAAACCTTTTTACCTAGCCTTTCCATGGTTCTGCTGTCTTTATCAGAAGGCAGTAACTTGGATGAAGGAAGCAATTGTGAAGGCTTGCCAGAAGCTACACACAGGGTCAGCAACAGGACATTTGTACAAAAAGTTACAATTCTCAAGTACTCAAGTACTGTATAAAACCTAACAGGCTTCTTGGGAGCAGGAGGCAATGAATCAGGAGCTTTAGAGGCACTGGAAAAACATCCAACAAAGCAGCCACAAGCGGAGGAATAGCAGAAAGTTTCGGAGAGTCTATCTGCAACAACTCACAGTACCTCTTATGGACTTCAGAGACCTAAGCATAATCCCATTAAAAAAATGCATCATCCTGGTGACTGTCCCCCAAATGAAATTTCTTCAAAGGGAGTATCGGGACAATTAGATTCCTATTCATCTGAATGAACCATAGTCTAAAGGAAAAGGAATATGGGAAGAGTAAGCAAGGGATTCCTCATCAGAATCCAACTCCTCCTCAAAGGAATCCTGTTCCCTGAGCTTTTTAAGGGGAGTAGAAGACAAAGGGGGTGCTGGAAAAGAATCCCCAAGGAGGTTTTAGTGCCATCAAGACATTAAACAAACCATGAGTAAAGACCTGCCACTCACTCTGTGGATCCCTAGGAGCAGAAGAAACATGTTTAGTTTTTTGTTTCTTCTTCTTTAAAGGAACATCCGCCCTATAACATTTAGAAGGCTCTGACCCAGGATGGAGTTCAATAACTGGAGTAGAAACTTCTTCCCTAACTAAAATCTGCAGAACACCCCTAGCCTCTTGGAAATAATCAGTTGTGGTTCCCCCTGAACATCTGAAACGGATGCCTACAAAGCCTAAACGGATGTGCTACAAGCCGGATCCTCGCCGGCCTCCAACCTGATCGCAGGAAAGGAATCTGACAACAAAGGTGGGTGACCCTCTCTGTTCTCATCGACCTCGGAAAAAGTGCCCGGCGGAGGCTGGACAGTAGAAGATTCTGGTCTGCACTTTTTAACCTTCTTCTTCCCTAATGGCTGACCCTCAGGGTGGGAAGTTCTTTCCATTGTATCTTTAGTGAGAAGCTTAAGGTGCTGGTCCTCAACATACAAAGAAAGGCAGGAAAGCCTACAAGAAGAGTTTTTGGTATGAAAGCTTGACACATTGAAGGGATGGGAGGGTGGACTAATGGTTAAGGTGTTTGCCTTACAAACACAAGGTGCAGGGTTTGAGTCTCACAAGGGATAATTGGGGCTAGGCTTAAAATGGCTCACAAGGGCAGTTAGCTTAGTACTAATCTATGAACCTATGAACAGGTTGTATAGTCATGAGAAGCTCCTGGGCAAAAAGACATTTATTGTTGCTGTCTTTATGGGAAATCTGTCTCCCGCACTGGCATCTGCCCTTCCTGGATGACATTAACACCCTGGAGGAAAAAAAAAAAAAAAAAACACCAATGGGGTATTTATCTGCAATGGCTTAATACCAGCAAGAAGACATAGGTGTTGAAACCGGCAAAGAAAAGATGCATTCAAACGGGCTGAAACAACGTACGCGTTCAGAACAATGATCTGGAGATGCATTTGGACTGGTGGCAAAGAAGTTCTGAGGATGGTATGTCTGGATGTTACTTTTATGCCCTATGCTATGCGAGGAGCATATGTGTGATGTTTGGTGCACCTTAAAGCAACAGAAGGCTTTGGTATACTGGCCGATGTCAGGCTACCCACGGCAGGGAATCCCATATGTTAGGAATACCGCAACAGTGAATGTAAGGACATTTCTTGTTGCAAACATGGCTCTATTTCCATGTGATATCTTATTAAGGGCATTACTAGCTTTAATTTCTCCTGCAAACTGCTAATCAACTCCATGCATGGAAGTCTGAATGTCAGTGTACCCAGGGACCAAGACAGGGAAGTCTAAAAGCTAATACAGCATGCCACAGTGCAATATAGCAAAATAGCTTAAGAAACAAATCAATGATCTAGAGCACACTGCAAGCTAAACAGGTAGAAATCAGGCAGAGACAATATGAATCAAAGATCAATAGGAGGATGCCAAGCAGGGAAGGTAAAGAAGTAAATGAACAGATATGTAACAGAAAAGTACAGTTTTGTACCTACCATAAATATAGATGTTCGAGTGCTAATACAGCTGCAGTCATAACAGATGGGGTTCTCCTGCCGTCAGGCGGGTCCTCGGTCGGCCGAATTCCAAAGTCTAGGTCCGGCGTCGGTTGTCGTCACTTCTTCCCTGACGTCAGTGCGCCAGGGGTATAAAAGAACCAGCCGATGCAATTTTCTTCAGTTTTTCTTGCCCCAGATGTCAGGTGCCCCCAGAAGGAAGGCAATACATAAATTTGTGTAATAAGGCAATGCAATATAATCAAAATATAGTAGTTGCAAGCAAATACACCATAAAAGAATACCCCAA
This sequence comes from Protopterus annectens, assembly GCF_019279795.1. Lineage (NCBI taxonomy): Eukaryota > Metazoa > Chordata > Ceratodontiformes > Protopteridae > Protopterus > Protopterus annectens. The sequence continues at coordinate 1,621,672,224 of NC_056733.1, read as the reverse complement.
TCAGGTTGTATGAGGAGGTGTTAGCCAACAGGCCTGTCCCAAGAGGGGAAGGAGGGAGGGAAACCTGGACTGCAGCTGTATTAGCACTCGAACATCTACATTTATGGTAGGTACAAAACTGTACTATGTTCATCGTGCATACAGCTGCAGTCATAACAGAAGGGTGGAATCCCAAAGCTAAGAAAGGGGTGGTAGGCACTAGGTGGAACTAGGAGGAGCCAGAATGCCCTGCAAGACTGCAGTGGCAAAGCCTGCTCTAGTTTTGGAGTATAATGGTAGGTGGTAGTGCTTGGAGAAGGTATGCACAGAACTCCAAGTGGCTGCTTCCAAAATATCTTTGGTAGGAACTCCTCTGAGGAAAGCTGCAGAGGTAGCTGTGGCCCTTGTGGAATGAGATCTGATGCCTGCAGGTACAGTTTTACCATGAAAAGAGTAACAAAAGCTTATGCAGTGGGCTATCCATTTTGAGATTGTCTGTTTGGAAACTGGCTTCCCTTGAGCTCCTATAGCATAGGACACAAAGAGCTGTTCAGATTTTCTGAAAGGCTTTGTTCTGTCCAAATAATAATGCAGCTGTCTGTGGATGTCCAAGGAATGTAGTAGTCTCTCCCCTTTGTTTTGAGGATTAGGGTAGAAGGTAGGTAAGTGTATAGCCTGATTCAAAGCTACCCTGGATACCACCTTTGGCATAAAAGATGGGTTGGTTCGTAAGGAAACTCTGTCCTGATGGAAGATGATAAAAGGCTGCACAGCCATGAGGGCTTGTAGTTCCGATACCCTACGAGCTGAGGTGATAGCCAGAAGGAAAGCTATTTTCCAAGACAAATATTGCAAATCTGTTGAGGCAGCTGGCTCAAAAGGAGGCAAGGTCAGCTTTTCTAGAATGAAATTGAGATCCCAAGCAGGTATTGGTTGATTCCTTGGGGGTTTTATATTCTTAGCCCCTCTGAGGAACTGTTTTAAGAGGGGGTGAGAGAATAAATGTGATCAGTGTTGTATTCTGCAGAAATGGCTGAGGCATGGATTTTGATGGAGGAGAATGAAAGTCCACTGCTTAGCAGCTCAGCTAGATACTGTAATATTTGAGGTAAATTCAGTTTTCCAGGATTCTGTCCCTTTTTCTCATTCCAGGCACAAAACCGTTTCCATTTTGCGGAGTAAGCTTTTCTAGTACATGGCCTTCTGGCCTCCAAAATGACATCCTGCACCTCCTTGGAGAGTAGGGTCTGTTGTGATGTTAAGAAATCTTCCATGCGGCCAGACTGAGTGTTTTCAGCTGACTGTGAAGAGTTTTGAAGCTGTGCTGAGTCAGAAGAAGAGGCATTAGAGGTAGGGTTCATGGAGAGGAATGCATCAGGCTCCTCAGGAGTGGGTACCAGTGCTGTCTTGGCCAGTCTAGAGCAATGAGAATCATCTTTGGTCTGTCTGCTCTGGTTTTTAATAGAACTTTGGGCAGCAGAGGAAGAGGTGGAAAGGCATAAACTGTCATTGTTGTCCAACTGAAAGAGAGAGCGTCCACTCTCCAGGCCTGTGGATGAAAAGTCCTTGAGCAGAAATTTGTCAATTGGTGATTTTTGTGGGAGGCAAAGAGATCTATGTCTGGCCTTCCCCATGCTTGAATTATCTCTGTAAAAACTTGAGGATGCAACTTCCATTCTTGTGGATCTGTCATATTTCTGCTTAGGTTGTCTGCCAGCGTGTTTTCCTTGCCTGGCAAGTACTGTGCTTGAAGTTCGATTTGTAATTCCAGAGCCATGTTCCAAAGTGACATGGCCAGCCTGCATAGGGGATATGAATGTGTTCCCCCTTGTTTGTTTATGTACCACATTACTGTGGTGTTGTCTGTCCTTATCAATAGTTGACCTGGATGCAGAAGGTCTTTGAAAGCTATAATAGCATTTATTACTGCTAGCATTTCCTTTTGATTGATGTGAAGGTGCTTTTCTTTTTGGGACCATTTGCCCTGAATGCACCGATCTGTCATGTGCGCCCCCCAGGCGTAGTCAGAGGCATCTGTTGTGATGACTTGATTTGCTTGAGGCTTGCAGAATGGGAGACCTGTATTTGTTTGGCATGCTTGAGCCCACCACAGAAATTCCTTTTGAAGACATGGAATTAGTGGTATTATTGTTTCCAAACGGTGGCTGTGTTTCGACTATAGGTTTTTCAGGTACCATTGAAGTTTCCTCATATGCAGCTATGGGATTAGTAGGATGCAAGATGCCATGAATCCCAGAGCCTGCAGGATTTTCCTTGCAGTCAGCCTGGTGAAATTTGCTAGTGTTTTGAAGTATTGAGTTAGTTGCCCCTGCTTCTCTGGCGTGAGGTAGGCCATCTGGGTGTTTGTGTTCAAGTTGGCACCCAGGAAAATTATTTTCTGAGAGGGTATTAGCCTTGATTTCTTTTTGTTGACTGTGTATCCCAGAGAATTCAACAACATTATTACAAAAGCCAGATGTTTCAGAAGTATGTGCTTGCTGTCCGCTTGGATCAGGCAGTCATCCAAATATGGGTATATTTGTATTCCTTGAAGTCTGCAGTAGGCAATTACTGATGCCAGGCATTTCGTGAATACTCTGGGCGCAGTAGATAAGCCAAAGGGCAATTCAGAGAATTGATAATGGGTTGAACCTGCAAGAAATCTGAGGTATCTTCTGCAATTTTGTCTGATTGGGACATGCAGGTATGCCTCCTTGAGGTCCAATGTTACCAGCCAAGACTCCTTGCCCAGCATGGGAAGAAGCTGCTGTAATGTGAGCATCTTGAATTTTGGTGCAGTAAAAATGTGTTTAGGATGGATAGGTCCAAAATAGGTCTCCAATCTTTTCCCCTCCTTGGTACCAGGAATAGTCTGGAATAAAAACCTTGACCTTGTTCGTGAGTAGGTACCTCTTGAATAGCTTTCATGTCCATGAGATCTGAAATTTGTCTTTGTGCCTCTGCCCTTTGATTGTGTGGCAGGTTTGGCATGCCTCTCATTTTTGGAAGGGTGTGAAAATGGAATCTGTAGCCTCTGTTAATAATGTCCAGGATCCATTTGTCTTTTGTGACAATATGCCAATTTTTTGAAAATAATGCCAGTTTTCCACCTAAGGGTGCTGCCATTTGAGCCTTGCTTGGCATGCAAAGGGGAATGTCATTGGGCTTGCTTTCTGAATGGCTGCGAACTATCCTCACCACCTCTTTGTGTAGGAGCTTGCCATTGTCTGCCTCTAAACGATCCTTGAGATTGCCCTCTGCCCCTCGGGCGCCTGTATCTACCTCTTTGGGGTCTGTCCGTGGCTGGAAAGGACCAATTTTTGGAAGGCCAATTTCTACTGAAACGTGGAGGTTGTACCTGTAGAAAATCTTTCACTGTTTGCATTGATTTAGCCTTTTCCTCCATTTTCTTTAATACCTCCTCAGCTTTAACACCAAATAATACATCCTTTTGTAGAAGGGCATCTAGTAATTTAGCTTTGACATGATCTGGTAATGTTTGCTCCTTGAGCCAGGCATGTCTACTTATGACTGATCCTGTAACAGCAGCTCTACATGAGGCCTCTAGAGCATCAAAACCACATTGCAAGGTATGTTTACCCACTTGTTCTGCACTATGCATCAAATCCTGCAACTCCTTCAAGTCTGGTTGTTCAGGTTGTGACATTTTACTTCTCAACTGTGATAACAGAAACTGTTGGTACTTTAGCATATGGAACTGGCAGTTTAATGCCCTCATGGTTAAGGCCGAGGTGTATACCTTTTTACCCCCACCTTTCTAAGGATCTGGAATCTCTCTCGGAAGGTAATGGGTTTTTAGCAGTGGAGGCCTTAATTCCCTTGGGGCCCTGTGAGATAGTTTCTGGGTCAGCCGCATGGCTTTTGTATAAAAATTGGTGAGAGTCAGGAACCCAGTAGTACCTGTCAGGCTTGACTGGGGCTGGAGGTAAAGAATCCGGGTTAAGGCAGGCCTCCAAGTACACATCATCTAGTATGTCTAAGACAGGAGGTATAGCCAGAGGCCTGTGCTGGGGTAGCAAGAGAAACTCCCTAAGCCTTTTCTTGGAATCTGAGTACTCTTGGCCTTCCCAGTGGAAGTGTTCCCTTAAGGTATGCAAGGTTTCCCCAAATGAGTAATCCTCTGGGGGGGAGACAGAGGGAATGGACTCCTCAGCATCAGAATCTTCAAAAGGGGAGTAAGAATGTTCCTGTTCATCAGAGTGCTCTGAAACAATGGAGGCCTGGTCAGAGGAGGGGGATTCTTCCTCCACTCTGGGCCTTTTGTCCGGGGGGGGGGGGGTTGAGAACCCCTGATAAGAGTAATCAAATCCTCAGCCATTTTAAGCATCTGTTTCTTAGGCATGGGGCCTGGAGAAGGGCCCTGTGGAGCTTGTCTCTTAGAAAGCATGGCTGCTTTAGACTTAGTGAAAGCCATGATAGAAAAAGAAGAGGAAGGTCTTCAGACACCTTGAGAGGAGGCAGACCTGTCTACATTTTGAGATTCACCACCAAGAGTGGCTTCGGTATCTGTAGTCGGGGTGTGGGCCAAGAAGCCTGCGACCTTAGGCACAGAAGACACCGCCAATGAAGTATCGTCAGTAGGCAGGGGCTGCGTAGGCGCCTCGCTGAGAACCGGACCACCTGTAGTCGGCTTTGGCGTGGTGTCGGTAGAGGCCGCGGACCTCGTGTGTTGATCCTTATCTTTGCGTTTTTTAGACAAAACTGGAGTCGGAGTGTCTGACGACATAATATAGTTAACTTTTTTGCCAAAATAGTGCTGGGCGAACTCCGCCCGACGCTTAATGGTGCATTTGTTGAATGTAGCACAAAAACGACAGACCGAGACGTCGTGGTCTGGGCCTAAGCAAGGAATGCAAAGGGAATGAAAATCCTTATGCAGTATTTGCTTCCCACAAGAAATACAATTATTAACTTTGTCTGACATCGGTCTGAGGCAAGAAAAGTTTCCCCAACGGGGTACTTAGCTTTCAAGAAGACTTCGGTTGCAAAATTTTCATAATTTCAGGAGCTGGCCGACCGGAACTTGCGAACTGCTTCTGCTTCGGGCACCGAGCAGCAAGAAAGACTGGAGAAAATGGCGTCGGCTGGTTCTTTTATACCCCTGGCGCACTGACGTCAGGGAAGAAGCGATGACAACCGACGCCGGACCTAGACTTTGGAATTCGGCCGACCGAGGACCCGCCTGACGGCAGGAGAACCCCATCTGTTATGACTGCAGCTGTATGCACAATGAACATCAACAAATGTAAAGGGAGAAGAGAAAGAAAAAATGTTTTGTTTCTATTCCTGTTCTAGCTCACTTACAGTTCTCTTAATTTTACCTTCAGAATTCAATGAAAAGCCAAGTGCCTGTAGAATATCAGATTAGACAAATGTCATTTATACTTTAATAGGACACTGAGGTGAATTTCAAAAACTGTACACTTCCTATTTCAAAACAGCCCCAGTACTGCTAAATATTTTTAAAATAACTGTGCAAGCCCACAGCCCCCACTAACCTATCAAGATGTAGACAAACAATTATAGAATGCAAGAAGCTAACAACCCCCCTTAGTGCTTACTCTGATTTTTTTACATTCTGTGAGTGTTTCTTTATCTGCAGTACAATTGTACAGAGGAAACCACGCTAGAAAAAAATGTAACAGACTGAAAATTACTTACATCTCTCTGTGACTTTAAATGTTCATAGGTGTGTACTAGGCTAATGGCCCTGGAGCCTATATAAGCCTAGCCCAAGAAGATTCCCTGGCATTATGCTGCCCAAAGTTAGTTCCCAGTGCCCCTGTCAAGCAAGGCCACTGAAGTGATCCCCAGGGTGAACTTACTACTGCCCCCCCCCCCCCACTCATAAAGATTTCTCTTAAAGAGGCCCAGTGAAGTGCTCCGCTTGACGTGAATGGGAAATTTGTTCCAGAGTATGGGAAGTCTCTGGGTTAGGAACCTGTCCCTCCAGCATGTTCTGTTTATTGTGGTAATGAGGCTAAGGTCCCTGGAGCATGTGTCACGGAGGGATTGGGATTTCTTTAGGTGTAGCATATCTAGCAGCTCTGGGTCAGACATGGCTTTGTAGGTCAAGCAGTGACCGCCTCTAAGTACGCAATAAGAGAGAGAGTATAGCTGGAATTTTTTTGAGTCTGTCTGTATAGGGCATGTGTCTAAGGTCTAAGATCCTCTTAGTGAGGCATTTTTGTGGTCTTTCCAGTTGTTGTAGGTGTTTAGTGAGGTACATACCAAATGGGGCATTGTATTCTATAATAGGTCTAATGAGGGACGAGTAGAGAGGGATTATGACCTCTTTCTTCCTGGATGAGAAACCTTTTGTAATGAGATGTGCCACATAGAAGGACATTCTGGCTACAGTGGCAATGTGGCTATCAAAGGAGAGGTTGCTGTCAACATGTGTCCCCAGGTCTCTTATCACACCTTCGGTGTTTATTGGACTACCGGCTATGTGATAGTTCATGGGCACTGAGTTTTTCCCAAAGGGAATGACAGTGCACTTTTTGGCATTGAGCTTAAGGCCATGGCTCTGGCACCAGTCATTGGTGTTAGTGAGGCCCTTTTGCAGAATGTCTACATCAGTTGGAAAATCAATAATGGCTCCCAGTTTGCAATCATCTGTGGACTTGGTCAGCCAGAGTCCCTTTGTGTTGGCTTAAACTTCAGAGAAGTAATTGCCAAACAGGAGAGGACCTAGGACCGATCCCCAGTGGGACACCACTTGTAACTGGTTGGTAGTCAGATTTGAAGTCCGCTACTTTCACAATGTGGGTTCTATCAGTTGGCAACCCATCTTATTACATAGGGGTTTATGCCTAGTTTAGTGAGTCTATCTATGATTCCTGAGTGAGGGATGGTGTCGAAGGCCTTGGCATGATCTAGGTAGGCTGTGTGAACTACCTTGCCCTCATCCACAGCTCTGGTGACAGATTCGAAGAAGTCTATCAGGTTGAGCAGGCATGGTCTACCTTTCACAAACCCATATGCATGGGGTCCAGAGTTTGGTGATTCCCTATGTACTTATTTATAAGGTCCATGATGATGAGCTCCATAGCCTTAAATATCAGACTTGTCAGGCTAATGGGGCGGTAGTTCCCAGGGTCTGTAGTCGCTCCCTCTTTGTGGAGTGGAATGACTGCAGCAGTGCACCATTTAGTAGGAACAAAGTCTGAAATGAGGCTGTGAATGAACAGGGTACTCAGGTGTGGTGCTAGTTCACTTTGCAATTCATGTAGAACACAGCCAGGGATATTATCAGGTCCCATGGAAGCTGTATTCTTGGCTTTGGACAGTGCGGTTTTTACCTGTGTAGCCGTGATAATAGGGACTTGGCATTCCTTGGGTATTGTGATAGGCCCTTTAGGGGGTGAAAAGGGGGGTAAAGTTTGCACTGAACCTGTCAGCCAATATGTTGGCAATATCAGTTGGTTCTGTATATGTATTGCCATTGTGCTGTAACTCACAGCAGATCTGAGTATCGCCATGTCAATTCTTGACATAACTATAGAATGCCTTGTGGTTGTCTTTAGAATCTGCAGCAATTTTGTTTTCATAGCTAGCTTTGGGGGATTTGCTGAGGGATCTCAGTTTTTTGCGGAGGCTAACAAAGGAGTTTTTCCAGTCTTGGGACTTCATCCTTTCAAGCAACAGTTTTTTCCTTCTGTTGAAGAGTTTGTTTATGGTGGGGGACCACCAGATTGGCTTCCTTTTTTTGGAGGAGAGTGTCTTGGTTCTGTTTGGTATGGCCCATTCCATGCATTTGTGTATGTGCTTATACAGTGCACTGGTGTATGATTCAGCAGTCATGCAGCTGTTTTCCATTTATATGGGTGTCATGAAGTTTGCCACTTCTGTTTTTAGAAGCCCAAAACTGGCTTTGGAGAAGTTTTTTATGGTAGTTTCCTTTAGGGGGGAGGGTGGGATGTGGATATCCATGGTGATTAGCTTGTGGTCATCTCTGACCAGGGAGGAGTTGATTACTGGTGTAGAGCAATGGTCACCTATGTTAGTAATGACCAGGTCAAGGATGTTTCTAACCCTGGTGGGGGTAAGAATTAGTTGGTCCAGGGCACTGGAATTAATGAATTCCAGAAAATGTTGAGAAAGTGTGTTGGTACATGAGTAATGTTCCCAGTTAATGGAGGGGTAGTTAAGTCTCCCAGTATAAGGGTATTGGGTTGTACCCTAATATTTTCCAGTGTGTTTAGGAATGTGGAGTGGGAGTCTTGGGACATGGTGGGGGATCTATAGCAGGCTAGAACCTGGATTGCAGTTTTACCCAGTGTTAGTTGCACCTGAAGTATCTCTGATGCGTTATGTAATGGACAGTCACAATTTTTAAAACAGCAAGATAGACTGAAAGGGGATGGTCACTTTTTTATTCTGGTACTATAGAATACAGCAGGATGGCCAATAAATGTAAACAGCTGAAGGGGAGTGATTTCACAAAATGATAATTTTGTGCTTACTCACACCAACCAGTAAAAGCAGAGAGAAAATGAGATATATGGTCAAATTAACATAAGGGGCAGGCAACTAGAAAGACAGTGGTGTTTAAGCACACAACAGTAACTGGGTGGGAGGGTGAGGAAAAACTTCTGTCTGACTCACAAGAGATAGCGATGTGGTGTCTTTTCAAGTTTTAATATGCAGTTAAAAGCAGAATACAAGTAAAACACAGTGTAAAGAAAACAAATCACAGTATACAAAATAGAAATAGGTAAAGTAATACAGAATACAACAAATAAAAACCAAACTAACCTTTCCCTCATAGCAAATAACAATACTACCACTAAGACTATCTCTGAAGTACAAGAAAGCATGCTTTTTGAAACAGGTTGTTTGCAGTAACAATAAACATAGTTCTTCAAAATACAATGCTACTTCAATAACTACAATGTACTCAGATGTGAACATGAATAAGAATTTTAATGACAATATGAATGTACACTGGACAATACATACCAGTATATTCAATAAACACTAAGGGCTGAATTCATAAAGATTACTGCAATGTGTATTCCTCACTGAAACCTTTTTGAAATCAAAGATAAACCACTAGCCACAAGAGTTCACTCTTACTTCCCTTACAATAACGGCACCTTAACTGCAGGGAGATGAGTGGAACACTAGACTCGAGGGATATGCATTATGGCAATGCCATAAAGACACATATTTTAAAGAAAAGGATTGGGGAACCAGTAGACACTACAGAAATATAATGTACCTTAAAAGTTACTAAGTGGACCTCAAACTCTGTACCCTCCCACCTCCAGAAGAGGATTATTAGTCCTCTACACCACCACTCGAGACCAGGACAGTTTTAAAAAAAAAAGTATAAATAACAGAAAATATAAAACAATGAGTAGGTAGCAAAAAGAATTTGAACCATGCACCCTAAGAAAATGTAAGAAAACCCTGCATTAGCCTACTACACTAACTGATAATTTAGTACAAAGTACAGTTGTATAAGAACTTAATGTAACAGTAAATGCCCTACTTCACACTGTTGCAGTGTCATTTACAAATGGGATATCCTGCTGTGAATAGCTGAATATCTGGCCAGTATACCAAAGCCTTTAATTGTTACTGGCGCCGTACATCAGACGCATGTTCTGCATCCAAGTCATAAGGTACACAAGTGATGTACGAGCGCCTAATCCTCAGAACTGAACTTCCCCAGAAGAACTAGAGCAACTCAAGAGGAAAAGTAAAGCCATGTGATTCAAGGAAGGGAAGATACAAAGAGAGAGAGAGAGAAAGAAAGAAAGGCAGGACCCTCAGCCAAAAAGAAGGTAATAGAAGATAACAGGGGAAGGATAGAGAGACAGAGAATACTGCAACAGTGAGAAGTAGGACATGTTGTTATAAGTTCTTACACAACTGTGCCATGAATTTCCTTATTACTGTTGCTGTATCCTTGGAAAGTACAAAAACTAGTAGAGAGGATGGGAGGAGGAAGGTGCAGAGGAAACCTCCAGAAGTCCATGTAAGTTAGCCCTGGCTAAAACGGTTCTTGCTCTAGAATTAACATCTAACATGTAATGTTTTATGACCAAGGCGCAGAGTCAATGGATCAAGCATACAGACCCATGAAAAAAAGCATCAGAAGAAGCAACCTCTCTGGAAGAATGAGCAGAAGACGAAAGCTGCTTACCATGAAAAGAATAGCAAAAGAGGAATGGTCATAGGCAACCAACAGCTGATGGCTTGCTTAGATACATCCAAATCCGATTTTCTAGCATGAAAAGAAACAATTTTTCTCAGATTTCCTGAAATCATTAGTCTTTTCTAGGTAATATCTAGGCTGCTTATGTAAATCCACGGTGTGAAGAATCCTCTCACTATCATTCTGTGGAGAGGGGGGAAAGGAAGGAAGATGAATGGTCTAATTCATGGGACAAATCAATAACAACCTTGGGTATAAAACAGGTAACTGGTATAAAAAGACACGCGTCCTTCTGAAAAAGAAAAAAAAAGGAGGAAATGCCATGAGTGCCTGAAGTTCAGAGATCCTCTTGGCAGAAGTAAGAGCTATTAACAGTACAGTCTTCCAATTACAGTGCAGCAAAGAGGAGGAAACTGCATGTTGAAAAGGAGACCGAGTCAATCTCTCAAGAACAAAATTAAGGTCCCCAAGAGGAAGAATAGGCTTTCTTGGAGGCCTAATATGAGGGGTGCCTTTCAAAATTGTTGATTTCAAAACTCGAAGCCAGTGGTGGATTCAGAGGAAGACAGGCAGTGGCAGACAAATGAGCTTTAACTGAGGAACAGGTTAGGCCAGAAGTGAGCAACTTACACAATAAGAAAAGACCACAGAAAAACGGTCTAGGTCATGCTAGAGACACTAAGTAGAAAATCTATTCCATTTAATCACACAGGATTTTCTTTCTCTTAATGGATTTTCTGACCTTCTCTAAAACCTGAAGCCTGTCCTCAGAAAATTGATGTCTAAACAGAATCAAAATCTAGCACCTAAACAGTCAAATTCAGAGTAGAAAAGTGAGGGTCAATAAGAGATCTCTTGTGCTGTGTGAAAAGATCTATCCCATGAGGTAACTTGTGATGACTGCCATAGGCAAAGATGGAAGAGAAGAAGGCACTAGTGCTATCTGGGCCAAAAGGGAGTCACCAGCAAGATTTTGGGCCTGTCCCACATGATCTTGTGCAGGACTTTTGGTAACAGAAGAATAAGGGGATAGACATACAGAAACATCCCTTTCCAAGAAAAAGAAACGGTGTCCACTTTCCAAGCCAGAAGACTAGGTACACTAAAATAGAACTGGGGAAGCTGTCTGTTTAGAGGGGAGGCAAAAAGATCTACTTGAGGAGTAGCCCACTGATATATAATGTCCACAAAAACCTCCTTGTGAATATTTCATTCATGAGGATCTGCCCTTGATTTGTAAACCACAAGAAGGATCAAATGACGGTGGATCACAAAATCCCAAGTCTGAATGGCCAGCCTGCAAATGAAATAAGACTTTGCGGTCCCTTGCTTGTTGATGTACCACATGACTGTGGTACTGTCTGTAAATAAATATTGGGCCTGGGATCCAAAAGGAGTGTAAAGCATTGACAGCAAAGATCAGGGCTTTCATCTCCTTAATGTTGATATGGTCCGTCAGTTGTGGAGGAGATCAAACTCCCTAGAGGTTGATGTTCTTAGAAGCAGTTCCAAAACCCTGATCTGAAGTGTCCATGTGCAGGTCATGAGTAGAGAAATGAATGTGGCTTTTGGCTTTGTTGGCCTGAATGTGTTCTTAAAGACTTGAAAAGGAAAAGTAAAAAGTCATGGATATTCATAAGCCATATAGCTGAAACACTTGATGCCCTTAAGGAGTAATTTGCATATATCCCATGGGTCTTTATTACAAGAGGTTTAAGGTATCACACAGTGAAAACTCTAGCTTGCTTAGGTTTTTCTTGTAGTTTTTACTAACTGGTTTGTCTGTGTGACCTTTTTTTACTTTTAGGAAGATGAACTTGGAAGGGCAGGCCTGGATTCAGAGAAATCTGATTAATCCACCATTGGAACTCAAACTTGAAGCAAGGCAAGATTGGAATGGGAAGAGCCAGAGGATGGCAATGCTGAAACCAAATAGTTTTGAGCTACCAATGAAACTTCCTCATGTGGAGTCTGGCAAAAGGAACCATAGGAATGGTGGATGCCATAAACCCCAGAGTTCGAAGAAATTCCCTTCCAGGAAGTACAGATAGTGGAAGACGACACTGAAAAAAGACGGTCAAGGAAAGGACCTTGGGAAGAGGACAGCAAAGCCATTATTGGCAAGATCTGAATACTGCAACCCAGAAACACTTGGTCTTGAGAAGGGGTCAGCACAGACTTCTTGAAGTTTAAGGTGAACCCCACACTGCAGAGAAGAAGCATAGTAAAGTCTAGATTCCAAAGTAGAAGCTGCTGAGAGGAGGCTTGAATCAAAAGGTCATCTAAATAAGGGAAAAATCTGAATTTATTTGTGTCTGCAGAAGGCTACCACCAGGGCAAGATATCTGGTAAAAACCTTCAGAGCTGTAAGACCAAAAGAGAAAGCAGAGAACTGATAACATGAGGAAGAATGGGAATATGAAGGTAAGCATACTTCAGATCCAGAGACAAAAGGAAAGCTTGAGAAAGCAGCAGAGGGAAAAGAGACTGAAGAGCAGCGCTCTAAAGGAAGAAAGGAAGGAACCTTTAGTAAGATGTTGAGAAAGGAGAGATCCAGAGTGAGCCTTGAAGATCCCTCCTTCCCAGGAAACAGGAATCTCTTGGAATGGAATAAAAAGTCCTGTCTCAAAGAGAAGGGGGAACTGGCTGATGAAGAATCAAAGAGGGAGCCAGAAAGGAAGAGGTTAGGGAAGGCACAAGAAGGAAGGAAGGGACTTTAAAACCATAGAATAACCATTTTAGATAATGAAAAGCAGCCCACAGTCTGTGACTATCTTCTGCCAGAGAGGAAAGGGCAGAGTTAAGAAGCTGAGGGAAAGAAGAATCTGCGAGTTAAGCTGAGGGAAAGAAGAATCTGCGAGTTAAGCTGAGGGAAAGAAGAATCTGGTCGCAGGGTAGAAGTAGGTCCATAAGCAAGTACTAGGCTAGCTGCTATTGTGGACCATTTTAAGCCTAACTAATTTCCCTTAGTAAGGGTCAAACCCTGCACCTCTGGTTTGTGAGGTAAACACCTTAACCATTACAGCAAATCCCAACCCAAAATTGTCTCCAAAGATGAACACACACTCAAGTTAGTGAGATTAGAAAGCCTACCTTGCTATCTACAGAACACAGTACATAATACAAGCTCCACAGAACAAGTCAAATGTCAAATGGAAACAGATATGTGTGGGAAACAAGGCTTATTAGAAAAATTCTCTTGGAAGACTGCTTGCCCCTGGGAGGCTGCCTCATCTACTTTCAGACAAAAGAAGACTTACATGGGTAATTTCTCTGGAACTTTGGAAGAGGAGACAGGAAGATCTGTTTCAGATCCTATGACTTTTCCTCTATCTTGTAGGGTCTTAAAAAGCTCGGCAGCAAGAAAGCCAAAAAGATTATGGTTGTCTAGTGGAGAATCCAGTAAGTTAGCCTCTTCAGTAAGAACCTTCGGTACAAACACCTGACAAATCTCACCCAAACAAAAAATGAACTTCTTTTGTCTTTCCTTATAGGGAATCTGCTTTCCACACTCACATTTTCTTTTTCTGGATGACATGGAAATAGGTAATCAAGAAAGAAAGAAAAAATAGAAAGAGAGAGACCCCATTGGGGAACCTATCTTGAGAAGGCTTGGTAGCTGAACCAACAAGGTAGGTGAATGACTTTTAGACTGAATTCAAAGGTAGTGTTCAGACTGGCAACAAAGAAGTTCTGAGGATTAGCCGCTCTTATGTCATTTATGTACCTTATACCTTGGAGGTAGGACATATGTACAGTACCTGGAAGGAGCAAAGGTTTGGTATGCTGGCCGGATGTTTGGCTATCCATGGCATGGTACTGTTACAATGATAAGGAAGGACATCAGGTATACTTGTATGACATATTAACAGAACTGGGGATTGGTTAATTCTTAAGGTTTTTACCTCACAAGCACAAAAAACAGAGTCTGACTCTCACCTTTGGTCACTGTCTAGTTAGTTGTGTGTGTAAGAGTCTGCAGACTGATTGCTAAGTATTTACCTAAACTGAAGATCTTGAGCATTACAAAATGTTGCAAATGGAGTATGGGAAACATTAGACGTACATCTCCCATGCATAAACAGTGTGTCCTTTAGCTTGTATGTACTGAAGGATATGAAGTAGGAAACTCAAATGCCTGGCATTATGTACTGACTGTCAACATCCATGAATTACCTACGCAAGGAGACATTGTGGATGTTCTGACTATAAGGACAGGTAACGGTTGACACGGGAGAGAGATGTCTGTGCTTACACAATGCGGCCATCACAATTTACTGCAGGAAATGCTGCATTGCACTTCACTGTAGTTCACTGCGACTGATTAACTTGCAAATTAGCCAATAAAAGCCTTTCTTCATTACAGCTAATGTGTCTATAAATTGCAAAATACTTCACTGTGGTGTAGCCTGCTCTGGGGCTCTTAATAAATCTCTGCATTAAAGTACATATAAAATAAACTAATTTCACAGGACATTTTAAACAGCTTTTGCATAATGCATCTTATGTATAAAACAGGATATTTTAGACTTTTGTGTTGCAGGTTCAGAAGAAGAAATAAAACTTGTACAGTGCTCAGAACACAGAAAAAAAGGATGTTTTAATTTATATGAGCCTCTAGGCTTACATCTAACGATGGCTGGTGTATGAGGGAATTTGAAACAATAAGGAACATGTTTCTTGAGAGGGGCTTTTACCAATCATCTTTTGGAAAGTACCCTCATAGGGGTTAAAGCTGAAAGGATAGGCAACTACAGCCTTATTATTAAACAAGGGTTGTGCAATGACAATAATATTGCAAAAACAACCGTTTGTAACAATTTGATTTTGCACTACACTCTTGATATAAAGGGTATTAAAAATATTATTGCAAAAAATGTTTTTTGTTTAATTGTGACAGAAACAATATATCTATCGGAGAGTCTATGCCAAGTTTTATATATAAAAGAAAAAATAACATCAAAGACTGGAAACCACAGGAGAATGGGGGTACTTGGCCGGTCACTGTAAAATGTGGGAGATGTAAACAGTACAGGTTTACTGAAGACAACTATGGTGGATTGTTGCACAGTGTGGCCAAAAAATGGCTTTGTGGAGGTAAATTTAATTGTTTCCCTGACAGGGTGGTGTACCTTGCTATATGTCAGTCCTGCCAGGCTTTCTACATTGGCAAGACGATTAATGAGTTAAGCTGTAGAATTTACCAACACATATACAGCATCCAGAAACTTGACAATAAAAGTGCACTGGCATGCCATTCTATGGTTTGTGATGGTTTTGGCAAGTTTAAGTTTCTAGTGTTGGAGCAGGTTCACAATGACCCTTTTTGTGGTGATTGGAAAATTGTATTGATGCATAGGGAAATGGTGTGGCAATTAAGATTAAATGCCACCAATTCCCCAGGCTTAAACAAAAGTGTTTCCATCACCAGTGAACTTAAAAGAAGACACAATATGGTTTGAGTTTTTTTGATTTTTTTTTAACAAACTTGTATATGGTTATATTTTTTACCGGCATTTAGTGCTTTAAATATTTTTTTCTGACATTGCTGTTCTTAACCAACATTTAGTTGTGAATATTACTTTTATTAGAGATTGGTCTATTACACATTGATTGGTTTATCATTGGGGGTGGGGTTCATTTACTTTAAAAGTATTTAAACTAGTTTTTACTTTGTTTTGTGGTTCTGAAGATGTCAATGTACTGAAGAAAGCGCTAAACCACGTTTATTTGTTTTATATTAAAAGTGTTTTGGAGTTTTCTAAGTTTATTTCGTTTTTTTTCTTTTGCCTGCTATTGGACTGTCAAGTGCCAGGGTGTTTGTGCTGTTTATTTTACCGATTTCTACACTCTCCAGTGATTTTCTTTTTTGGTATTTTGATAAAAAATGTTATCAATAAAGCCCTGATGATAAAGGGAGTCCGACTGTGAAGTATGTCTTGCATGTCTTACCACAGGAGGCCATAAGTTTCATGTACAAACATTTACAGTGTTTATTTACTTTTTTTATTGTAACATTTTAAATTTAGAACTGAGAATATAATATATATTGTTAAGTTACTGGTTACTTTATACATAGGTTCATAGGCGTTTACTAAGCTAACGACCACAAAGTCCTTTTTAAGCCTAGCCAAATCTGACATGTTCTCATACCCTTGATAAGTACAAGTAGGGGCTTGGAGATGAAACATTTACAAGCAGTGACATGGGAGATGAACCATTTACAGGCTGCCTGAGTCCATTAGAGACACAGATGCCAAAACCAGGAAACAATTTCCTGTTCCCCATCCAATTGTCCAAGTTACACTTGAACTGGGTTAGGGAGAACTCTTCTTCATACGGATAAAGACCCTGTTCCAGAGAAGGGGTAGTCTCTGTGATAAATACCCCTATCCTGAGGATATGCAGGAGCTTCATCAGGGTGGGGTCTGGCAATAGCTTGTATGATAGGCATTGATCTCCCCCTCAACAGCCTGTAGGAGACCGAATACAAGGATAGGGCCTTGAGGTGGCCTGCATAGGACATGTTACCTACACTCTGTAGTCTGTATTCATTTAGTGAGGAACCTCTGAGGACATTCCAATTGTTGGAAGTACCTGATTAGGTACATACCAAAGCAGGCATTGTACTCAATAATAGGTCTGATGAATGCACAGTAGAATACAATGACTTCCTTGGATCTAGAGGACATATCTTTGTTTATAAGTTACACAACATACTATGATTTTCTCACTACTGTGGACACATGGTGGTAAAGGCTAGATTACTGTTTATGTCCCCTCAAGTCTCTGATTACTGAGTCGACTCTTAGGGGTGTGTTGTCAATATGATAGTTACCAGGGGTGGATGGCTTCCTGAAGGATACGGTTATGAATTTCTTAGCATTTACTTTTAGTCCATGGTTCTGACATGTTAGTTGATGCACAGATTCTGAATAAGTCTTTACATATGAAAGCGTTCTTAATCTGTAATGTGGAATAAACTTGCCTGTGTTTAGCTGATATTTTGTTTTTCTCCATTTCTTCACTTTGGTGTTTTTCATGTTCATGGAGTTTGTGGGGTAGTTGTGGAGTTGCAAAAAAAAAAAAAATATATATATATATATATATATATACATATATCAACAGTTTGGAGTCTTTTTCTCTCTCTAAGTGTATGTGTCTATGTACATAAACAAACACACAGAAACATATACGTATATTACTCTATACATAAGCAAGCATGTGAGCGGACACAGACACAGACACAGACACACACACACACACACACACACACACACACACACACACACACACTTTACTGTGTAGGGAGTTCTAATTAACTAGAATAATTCTGTGTTTTCTTCTAAAAGCACTGCTTCTGTTGTGAAAATGCTGGTTTCTATGCAGGATACTACTGAACAGGTATTTAGACAAGTTGAAATGTGGCATAAGCTTCTATAATGTTTGAGTTAGGAGAATACACCATACATTATGGAAGAGAACACACCAGCAGACACTAACTGGAACTGCCTGCTGTGATGATGTTAAAAAAATGGTGTAACCCAGAAAGAAAGATACACTTGTTTCTCAGTGGAGAGAAAGAGAAAACTGGAATAGAACTTTGCCTCTTGATGGCAGGAGTATAAAATGAAAGAGTTATTCTCAACATACTATAAACATAAATGTCCACCACTCTCTTCCAAACTAATAGTCAAAATCTCTACCTACCTCCTTGGAAACACCAATGAGAAAGTAATCTCACATAAAAGACCCCTTCTTCAAATTTGCAGCTGGAGATAAATATCCTTTAATTATGAACTTGCCCTTGCCTGCTGAAATAACCTACCATTGGACATAAGAAAACAGCAACCTCATGGGTGCCGAAACCATGGAATGAGGGGGGGGTGTCCCCCCACTTTCAACAGCTGCCCAGTCTGCCGTGAAAGTGCTACCAGAGTAGCATTTACAAGGAATCACTTGCACTGGCATTTCCAAGGAAACCACAAGCTCAGGCAGCTGGAAAATGACAATTTGAGTAATAAATCATCATTTTTTGGCTGCCCAAGCTCCCAGTTACCATGATAATGCTTATGTAGGTGTTTCTAAGGCATACCAATCAACGTCTTTCATCAAGAGTTTTGGATAAAGGCAACGATAACAGCAGAATGAAGACTCAAAACAAGGGTCAATTTTTAAATATCACTTATTCAATTAAAATTTTAACAGAACAGATTTTGCATCAACATGCATTTTTTTGAACAATAAAAGTAAGAAACTTTAATTTTGGCAATAGTGATTGACTGTAACCCTCTGAATACCTCTCAGCATTTGCTTAGGAAATTTGAACAAAGTCAAAAATGATGGTGGGATAAAGGACCAAAATCAGGGAGAGATTTTTAATATTGCTCTTATAAACTTAGAAAGCAGCTAGAATAATGGGGTTTGCCTTAGCATTCATTTTCTGAAGCCTCAGACTCAAATGTTTCATTATTTAATGAGCTCATTAAATGAAACATTTGAGTCCGAGACTTCATATCCTTCAGTGGTTTGGTTTCTCAATGGCTTACCAGATGTTACGAAGAACAGACCTAAAACACAAGGCAGTAATCTGGACATTCTCTAAAACTTTGGAGAGTTTATAGATATGATCCTGAGTGATTTATCAGAAAATCGAATATTTTACAAGGGACAGGAGAAAAACAGAAGGCAAAATCAGGCATGTCCTGCAAAATTCTGGACAGCTTGTTTATTTGTTTATTGACTGACTGCTTTTTGCTTACTAGGTAAATGAGCTCCGCTACTGACGATTTTCAGAGACAACCCAGGATCAACAGCAGTAAAGACAACACTTTACAAAAGTAAAATAAAATGTTGAATTCACATACTTTGTACAGTTGAGATGTATGTTCTACAAGTAAAGTGCAATTTCTGTAAGTTGGTGCAGGCTTGAGTGATTTTGCCTTTCATCTACTGAGTACCAGGGTAGGCTTTTGTTGTCTTACCCAATAGCCTGTTTTAGGCATAATTTTCCACAGAGGTGCATTTCACAGAATGTAGTAATCATTTTGTTGTATTTAATTATTTATTCATCATTCTCTAACACCCAGTATATGCTGCTCAGGGTCATTATGAGTGTGGGCAGAGATGTCCTAACAAGCTATGAGACTATGCCAAAAAAACAGTTTAGATTCATAGATACTCCACTATTACCTGCACTGCCACCTCTATCCCCTCACTCCAAAAACTGACTCAAGATGCTTTTACAACAATTGAGCAATGGATGAAATGGAGTCACCTAGCACTCAATGCTTCTAAAACCAAATTAATGTTATTTACCCCATCTAAGACAACTCCTGTCAACATAAGCACATTCCTTATCTCTAGTCAAAATAATCTACCCCTGGAACTGGTGTCCGAGACCAAGTTACTCGGGGTCCAAATTGACAACCAGCTCAAATTTAACTCCCACCTACAGTTAAATATCAAGAAAACCCACCAAAAACTGGGTATGCTTTATCGACAAAATCACTACCTTACACCTGCTACTAAAATCACACTCTCAACCTCATTTCTTATTCCCTCTCTTCTCTATGGAGCTCCACTCCTTACTAATCTACAGACCTCACTAAAAACACAACTTTCCTCTTGCTACAACAAAACTGCAAAGTTTGCCACCAACCTCAGGTCCTCCACCCACCACTGCTCCTCTCTGCAAAAACTAAATTGGCTAGAGCTACCCAGTCATCTCACATACACTCAACTAAATCTCATGCATAAGCTCATTTTCAATCCCTCCCTCTGTCCCTCCCTTTCATCAACCTTCAAGATACACACTCCTGCTAGAGTTTTAAGGTCCAACAATCAAAATCTACTAGAGGTATATAAACCAAATCGTCCCCCAGGCAAAAATCTTCTTTCCTATGGCCTTGCACGTCTTTGGAACTCCCTGCCTCCTTCCATTCGCACCACCCCCAACCATTTCATATTTAAAAGATCTCTTCACTCATATCTAATATCCCAATGGGAATGCTCTTGCTCCCACCCCACATAACTAACACTTGCAAAGTCATCTTCCTTCTTCCTTTGTTTCCTCCTGCAAATTTCCTTACTTTCCTTATACTAGGCCACACTTCCTTCTATTGTGTCCCTAAAACATTACTACTCCTCAATTCTTTGTGCATTCTTCCTAATATGTTATTATTCCTCAGTATTATCACAAATTGCTTCCAGATATGTTGTTATTTCTCAGTACTTTAGTACTACTTTTCCCTATAGTTTGTATTACCCATTAATCTCATCACCATACTGTATTCAGTCTAGTTCTTTCTGTAGTATTATTAGCAAAATTGTTTTTTCTTGCACCTGTATAATTGTACAATTTGTGTATATATTAAGAATTATCTACTGTAACCTATGTACTGGAGCTTTTCTCCCCAGGACTCCATTGAAAACGGGTTATTTTGGCCCAGTGGACTATCCTGGCTAACCAACTGCAAATAAATAAATAAATAACATAAATAAATAAAAAAATTCCAAGGCCAAGTAATCCTATGACCATTCATGTCAAACAAAAGTAAATCTGTGGATGCACATCCAGTCACGAGTTTATGTTTAAAATAAGACAGTGAGTCACATTGCTTAACATACAGGACAAGTTTATTCCAAAGGATTGGGAGGTGCTAACTTAAAAGCATGCACATCCATTGTGCTGTATTTATCTGTTGGTGAAAAGTTAGGTTCCTGGTACAAATACTGGTGAACGTATTGGACTTGTGGAGAAACAGGAGGTCCAGAACAACTAGGTCTGTAATGGTGCAGTAGGCAAGATGGGGTCTCCCCTCAAAAGTCAGTAAGACACTGAATAAAGAGAGAGAGAGTTCCCTGCCTCACTTGGCAGCTCAGGACTTTAGGCCTGTGATTTTATTGTTTAGGAGCATTTAGGGTCTTTTTAACTGTTTGATATGTTTAGTGAGATATAGCCCAAAGGGGGGGTGTTGCACTTGATAATTAGCCTGATCAATGCTGACTATAATGGATGCGATGATATTTCCTTGGCAATTAGGCGGGCTAAGTAAAAGGATTTCCTGACAACTGTTGTCACATGATAGTTAAAAGAGAGGGAGCTATCTGCCCAAGTTTCTAAGTCCCTGGCAAAGTTTTCCTTTTGGAATGGTGTGGGAGATGTGCAGTATGATGAGGGGAGGGGTTGTGTACCAAAAGTGCACTGTTTATCATTTTTCTTTCAGCTCACTTTTAGTGCAATAAGCATTTACTTGAGAGAGTTCAATCAAGGGAGTTTGAGTATCATAGGGTGACTTAACAACTTCTAGTTTGCAGTCATCTGCAAACGTTAAGTGCCAGAGGTCATGGCTCTCTACTTGGAGATCTGTGAAGTAAACACCAAAAACAAGAGGTCCCAGCACTGAACCCTGACAGACACTATTGGTCACGTTCATACTTACTGATGAGCATCTGCAACGTGCACTCTGTGGGCTCTGTCATGCACCCAGCTTGTTATCCAGCTTACCATACATGGGTCGATTTTTAAAGCAATTAGCATTTGTATAATGCCAGCATGGAGAATGGTCACCAAGGCAAGATATACCACCATGGCTACCATCTACAGCCTCTGTAACTCTTCTGAAGACATTTACAAAGTTAGCTAGGCAGCATCTACCCATCACAAAGCAAAACTGTTGAGGATTAAGTCAAACAAGAGTCTTGATATCACAATTTATGAGGTTAGTTATGATATACCCATGGTTGTGCAAATGAGGCTTGTAAGGCTAATAGGACTAACTACCTAAGACAGTTGTAAGGCCACTCTTATCAAGCGGCATCACCACTGTAGTTTACTACTTGTCAGAGATGAATCCAGTAGCTAAATTTAAGGTAAACATGTTGAGTAGTGTCTGCAAAGGCATATTTAGCACTGTTGTGCAACCAGGTATATGATACGTAGTAGTAAATAAAGACACAATCAAAAGGATTGTTGTATACCAGAAATCTGACAAAACCAAGCATCCTGCATACTTATTTCTTATCCAGGTGTTACAGTGTTATGAAATGTTTTATGGAGAGTATCAGACCTTGTTGACAAGCTGTGTGATGCACTTAAATGGGGCAGACCCTTGCAGTACTGAACATTCTGACATTGTCTTTTGGTGAAATTAAACCCTTGGGAAAAGGACACCGTGGGCCCTTTTCTGTCCACTGTACCCCCAGTGGGCCCCCTGCTTTCTCTTCATTCTGGCCTTGTTACACCATTTAGAGTACTTTTTTTTCTTGCTTTCCTCTACAAATTATTCCTGCATTGTTTCAGTATTGCCTAACTGTCCACGATTACACCATAATAAATGAAGAGGAAATAATCAAATTAAGCCTTTGAATACATAGCTACAGGATCACACCGTGCAGCTGCAACTTTAGCTTCATCTGTACGTTTTTATGAAATGTCTGTGCAGTCATTCCAAATGTAGCTCATATTTACACTATACACATTTTGTGTCACTGACATGTTTCTGTTACTGTGGTAGTCATGAATATGCTTCTGTTATGGTAATAGTTAAAAAACTGCCCTATTAGATTCCTAAGTGCTCCTTTTGCTTTCTGCCCCCACAGTCTTCACCGGCTTCTGGCACACCTGAACAATCTTTTCTGTCTTTCTAAACAAAAGAAATAAATAAATGAACATCTCTTTGCTGAGGACAGTATTTTAAATTATAACATTCAGTGCAATATTTCCATGGCCATATATTATTAAATATTCAGATGCTCTTTGTTGCAAATGTTTACATTTGTATAAGGGATTACTAAGTAAAGTTTTGACTTGTTTGCTTGTTTCTCACTGTAAATAACGCAGAATGAACTCTGCCATAAATGTGTTTTACTCCTTACAGTATATACACACACGTTTACAAACTAGACGTGTGTCTGTGTGTTTACAAACACGTGTATTCATGTGTGTGTATGTATGTATATCATCCGGTATATGCATGAGGGAGCAGAGACATTACATATATATAATTACCAAATGCACAAAAATACTCCAGGACAGGCAATATGTCCTAGTGAATATCTTTAATAAAAGATAAAAGGCTTGTTGCCTCATAGCAAACCCAGGCTTTTTCAATATTGTGAGACACTCTCATTGTATTTAAGTCACATGACTTTTAATAAAATGCAACAGAAAATAAAAAAAAAATGTTATATTGAAAAGACTTCAATGATTTTGTATAAATCAAAGATGAATAATAACTACATTTTACAGCCAAACTACATGATTAATTTTATTTTATTGGACATTTTGAATTAATGGCTAGAACTTGGAATGAATCATCCAAACAAACATTGTGCAAAGGCTCCCTCCAGTGTATAAACAAATCTATTGCAATCTATGTCTGATGAACCATGTGGATGGCAATAGTTCAAATCCAACATCTTGAGTGTCATCCCTCTGAAACCCATTCTGTGAGACTGATTATAGTCTTAAGATTTTATTTGCACCATTCTAAAGTCCTAAAAGCATTCTAATATGGAAGGCATAATTAAAAGGCTACGGTTATTATGACTGCGTAAGTAGAACTGGACAAGTACTGCTATCAAGATCATGGTGTCTGCACAGAGGAAAGTTTGGTCTGCTTCATGTGGAATTTTCTCTCCTTTGTAGATGGCACACAGGAAGGAAAACTTCTTTTTCGGTGAGAGGGGACAAAATAATAGGTGAAGATGATAACTTAGGTAGTTACAAAAGCTGAGTTAACAAACATTTTCCCAGTAACCCTTGGTGGTGACTGGGTGCACTGGCTTTTACAGGTGACAGTGCTGGGCCTATTCAGAATTCTTGCCACCTCAGAATATCCCTCTGTGAAGTAGCAGTAAACTATACTTGGGCCTACAGCGTATTCTGTCAAATTGGTCAGTTCATAAACCAATATGGTCTAGTAGGGGGTGGTTCTGCCACTTTTTCTAAATTACACTAATTCTATGAAATATGTATGACTTCTATGCTATGGTTTCCCTATCCGGACGGATCAGTACTGGTTCTGATACTAAGGATCATCAAAGACTTTCACTGCTAAAGTTGACTTATTTTAAACCTGCTAAATGACATAAATGCTTACTTTACCAACTTTTCTGACCATCAATGGCTTTCCTGGAGTGGAAGCCTCATGCTGCATTATTTTTCACTCCAAATGTGGATGAGATTTTATTTTTAATTTTCTTCCTTGATTCGGATTTGTATAGCCTTCCAATGTATCTGTCATCTTCAAATACTTTACTTTTTTGGATTCATGATTATTTGAAGGATTATTCTTTCACAGACAAATGCATGAACATGATTTGCTGAAAACCCCTTTCAGTTAACACAATTCAAGCTTTTTTGCAGGGGGTAAGCACACCCTGAATCAGGGGGAGATATCCCCCACCCTTCCAACATATATATATATATATATATATATATATATATATATATATATATATATATATATATATATATATACCAACTCCACGGTCACACAACAATGGGAAAGTGCAACATGTCCTGTGTGTTGAAGCTGGATTCAGTGTTCTCACTGCCTTCCATCGAAGCATAATCCTTCGACAAACATACATTTTGTCATTTTTCATACATCCTAAACGCTTTACTTTCTGCCTTATGCATGAGACCTTTCTGTCTTACTCACCTTCTTTTAAGCATATACAACATCTGTAGCAGAAAAGTTTGACAGTTCTTATATATATTTTTTTTACAGTTGTGGTTTGCTAAATTTCTAGTATGACTTGTAGTTATCAGACTCATGCAATGTCCCAAGAAAACAAATCAGAATGAGAACAACATGGGATATATGGAAGTCACTGCATACAAATTTCACTAAAGTGCTAAACACCTAATAACTAAATGTTGACAATAGTAGTAGTAATATGCTACTCTGTTGTATGGCATATACACAACATCCTCATCAGGCTGGATAAGAATAGGGTGACAAATGCCTTTCTGTAGCCAGGCTCTGGGATGCAACAAGGGCTCTTACAACCCTCCATCTTGACGGATATGATTATGACCTGATAGTGATCCACAAGGGAGGTGAATGGCCTCAGACACTCCACCCAGAGGGACTTGCAAAAGGATGTGCATGAGCTTGCTATGCACGTGTCTAAGACAGGAAAGACACTGGTCTTGAGTGGTATTTTCCCATCACCCAGAATGGTAGCAAGATTCAAATATAAGATAATTGGCTTTAATAACTGTCTGTGCAATTGGTATCATTCTAGGAGAATCCAGTATGTGTTAGCTTGGGATAAGATGGCTGACAAGTCTTTCTGATTAGCCAGGGTTGGCCTTCACCTCTCTTACCAAGGCTTTGGCATGCTGGCTAAACTCTGCTGTCTCCATTGTGCCTTTTTTTAGGCGAGTCCATCTGATGGACATTCCAACTTAGAAAATTGTAATTTGGAACACATTATTGTGGCTCTACTCATTGCCAAGAATCTTAACAAAAATGCTTGAACTTGTGGCTATCCTGCAAGTTGGACACATTCACATATGTATAATTACAGAAACATGATTTCAGAGTGATGAAAGCACTCCCTCTACTCCTGGGTATAATGCCTATCATGTCTTCAGGCCCACTGGCAACTGTGGGGGAGTATCAGTATTAGTCATGGGTATCTATCATCACCTTATGACAGATTCCTTAGGGCACCACATGTGAACTCCTACAAGTCCAAATAACCCCAAACAAGACTAATTAAGACTTCATAGCTAGCTAAATAACACCTTCTTTGTCCTCTTCTGAGCACAACAGCTATCTTAACACATTAGTTCGAATTTCAAGCCCAAAACCTTTCTACTGGCAGACTCCAACTATTCATCAATAAACTGGCTGACCTACATTGCCAATAACCAGCACTTCCTTGACATTATAAATGCCAACTCACCTCACATTCACAAATAGTTAACCATCCTTCTAGGGGCCCAGGTACCCTGGGTCCAGTGCTCACAAATATGGCCAGTTCTTGCACACTTTGATCTGTATCATCCTGTCTTGTTAAATCAGACCATAATTTAGTAACCGTTTACCTTAAAACTGGTAAATTACTCTGTGTTTAGAAACTTTTCAAACATGAACCTTCTTCATTTACTTGATAAATAAATTCTGCTGTAATTCTCCTAAGGATCCTATTGCTAAAGTTGCTACCTAAGCCTCGGACATCTACTCCCACTTAAACAGCTGAATTGATAAGGCAGTCCCTATCTCCAACCAATATAATGAAAAGTTTAAAAATAAACCCCTGTGATGGAATACCCATACAAATAAATTGTATAACAAGAGAAAGAAGCTGCTTAATGCTTATAAGAGATCTCATTCTACCTATTTTAAGAATACACTTAAGTAAACTAACCAGGAGCTTAAGGGAACCATTAGGAAACTCAAAGCTGAGTATGAACTTAGTCACTAAAACAAACAATAACTGCTAATCATTCTTTATGTCAGGAAGTTAAGAAATAACACCCAACAGTCCATAATAATACTGCACATTCTGACCCAAAGTAAATAGCTAATATCCTAGTTAACAAATTTAGTACAAACTTTACTCCACCCACAGTTATATCTATCCCACAGGTTCCACAATCCCAGACACCCTCTTTAACAGCTATGGATAAAGTTTTCAAAGGCCTTATAAAAACTAAGAATACTTCATCCAGGAGCCCTGACGAGATACCAGCTTGCCTGATTATCACTGCCAAATATGGTCTTTCTGAACTCCTACTTATACTCTGTAATCTAAGCCCCTCCCACTGGTTGCATTCTGGCAGTCTGGAAAATGGCTATTATAATGACACAAGGTGGCCCAACCACAGAACTGGTAACTACAGACCCATTAGTCTCACCAGCCTCATACGTAAAGCTATGGAGTGCATTATCTTAGACTTCATTAATCTAGACATTGGAAATCCCTCATCAATTTGGCTTTATCAAAGGAAGGTCCTGTCTCTTTAACCTCATCAATTTCTTTAAAAAAAAGAACTAAAAAGTAGTGGATAGTGATTATGCAGTGCATACAGCATATCTAGGCTTGTCCAAGGTCTTTGACATTATTCCTCCAATGCAAGCACTGTTAACAGACTTGTAAATCTGAATATAAATCCTTATAGTGTGCAATAGATAGCTAATTGTTTGTCTGAAAGGACCCATATGGTTAGAGTAGCAGGTGCCACTTCTGAAAGTATATTTGTGATATCCTTCTCAGACCTTCAAACCAGCACTTCTGGCCTACAATACAGTCTGCAGATGACTGTAAACTGGGCATTGTTATTCAATCTTCAGTTGACTCACAATTGCTCCAACACAGCTTAGACCATGTTAACAACTGGTGCAAAGACAATGGTCTCAAATTAAATGTAATAAAATGCAGCATAGTTCATTTGAGTAAACAAAACAGTTTCACTTACCATATAGGATATGCACTCCTCTAATCAGACATTGTCGTAAAGGATCTGGGTACTGTTGTTGATAATTCTTTATCTGATCATCATGTTTCCACAGTAGTTCAGAAAGCCTTTTATCTGGCCAATCTAATTTTCAAATGCATCTCCAATAGAGCCAAAGAAGTGTTAATTTCCCTTTGCCCATGTCTCATCAGACCCATTACTGAATATAATGCACCTTTTGGCATGTATTTATCTAAATATAACACATAACTTGAGAAACCTCAGAGATTAGTAATTTAAAAGATCAGTGGCCTCAAATCTTAGTTATCAGGAGAGACTAGCAGCCCTTTCTCTGTACTCAGTCTCTTACAGACTAACATAGAGCTCTATGCCTAGTTTTTTGTGCCATGAAAGACCCAACCCTATTTGATCTCATATTCCCTCACAGAACTAATGGTACATCAAATACTTGGTTAAAGGAACTAAACCTTCAAAAGCAGAGAATGAAGACACATTGGTGTGATAGATTCAAATCCCAACATATCCCTCACCTCTGGAACACACTTTTACTGTATGTCAAACAGAGTAGCACCCTTGCCACCTTCAAGGTAAACCTAGATAACTGGATGGGCAGCCTCAAATTCTCTTCTGGTCTATCTCGTCTTCCCCTTCTTGAGGCTACAGGGAAATTTTGAATGGGTTTTTTTGGGGGCAAGGCTTAAAATGGTTGGCAGACAGACTGTCTAATACTTTCCTATGAACCTATATGAAAAATAGCAAATTTTAACACTACCATCTGGAAAGCAAACTAAAATGACTAACAAACTACTCGGAGATGGGATAGATAGCCAAGCATCTAAAGAGGTTGATGTGTGAGAAGAAATGAAGATGATGGGAGGAATGCTGGTTTTATAAAACATATTTACTGAATGATGAGAACGGTATTGCTAAACCAGCTAGGATCTAAAGAAGCATACTGTTCTTAAGTGGCTGAGAGACAAACCTTCAACTGTTGACACCCAGACTTCCCCATGAGTTGCACTGATTGTGAACAGAGGTCATACGATTTGGCTGCAAAAATCTTCTCCAAAGAAAGAAAACATTTACTTCCTATTATGTTTAATATTTGAATGACATATAACATGACATCAGTGGCTCACTTAACACAATCACACCTCTGAAATATCAGCTGCTATAAATTGGCATGTTATCAGTAATTCCCTATAGATGTGCTCATGAATAACTGTATAAATATGTTAAGAATGCAATGACATTTAAGGAACACTGCCGAAATCTAGCTATGAACTTGTAGTAAAACTGATCATGTGGTGATTAAATATAGTGGTATAAAAATGTAATACAGTCAAAGTCTCTATCAGGAATATACAAATACAATACAGTCAAGCAGCCTGGCCATTGCAATCACGCTCTGCAGTTATATACATGCAATACAAAACACAATGAATGCATGCAGAAAAAATGCCTGATAAGAATTCTAGCATTGCCAGTACAATTTATGCAGAAAGCAGGTCAGACTCTGGAAAATACTGCATTTAAGCAAAGCTGTACATCAACATTCCAAGGAACCCTAGTCAATTAATGACAGCTAAATTAGTAAATTAATAATTTAGTTTTCTTTTGTCAGTGAATTGACAGTGCGCCTGCATCAAATTTATTTCATTTTTGTTTACACTGTATTTGTTAACTGAGTATGGTATGGGATTTTAGATCCTTTTCAGCACCAATGCAAGGCTTAATGCAGTATATGTGTACAGTTCACTGTAATCAGACAATTGTGAGGAAATCATACAAACGCTGACTGGAAATTCAGGAATGAACCTGAGACTATGCAGCTATGAGGCAGTAATCTTAATTACTGAGTCATTATGTTGCTTCAGTGATAATTTCTTAAGGAAAAAAGTGATAGAATGTTAGTTTTAATGATTGGTTTTGGAAAGATAAAAATAGGTTAAGTGCCTTACACAACAGACTAGGTGTTCAAAATTATGGGAAATTCAAAGGAAAAAGGGGGATGAGCACAGTGCCACAGCCATCAGTTTTGGTTTAATTTCTTTTTGAGTTTTCATCAATGATCATGTGCTGCGAGGGAATACATACTTGTTTGCTGACAATGCAAATATTTATAACATTGGGCAAAACAAGTGAAGTGGGCAGCACAAAAACTACTTCAGTAAACTAAACAGTAAGTGGTGCAGTTGATAAGTTTAATACTAAAAAGATGTGAAAGTTCACATATGAACTAAGCTAGATTAACTACTGTTGGGGGTTTGGTAAACAAGGTGCTATTAGCAGAATGTGTAACAACCATAAATGAAAAAAATAGCTTAGGGTCATGACAATGGGTGTCCTAACTCTGAAGATGATCAATTTCAACAATTGGCTTAAGTACTGGTGTCATTCAAAGGGGATCCAATGCCTGTCAGCTTGGGATGATATGCTCGACAAGCCACGATGCTTCGCTAGGGACGGCTTGCACCTGTCACCCCTGGGCTTTCGGATATTGGCAAAGGCTCTTGCTACCCCCATAGTGCCTTTTTTAGGCAAGGCTCAAAAGACAAACCCACCTCCATAGGTATCACAAGGGATAAGAAACTAAGAGTAATGCTACTCAACGCCATAAGTCTAAACCTCAAGATGCACGCACTCGAAACTCTCCTTAGCATGGAGAACATCGATATCTGTGCAGAAACAGAAACCTGGTTCAGGGCTCCCGAGAGCACCCCAGCACTACCAGGTTATACCTCATACCATGCTTTTCGGCCCCAAAACTTGGACCAAACCACAAAAGGAGGGGAGTATCGATATTCATCAAAGATACCCACACCTCCAGGATGGTGGCAAAGCACGAAGCATCAGAAACTATCCATGTGCAACTAACAGTGGGTAAAAGTGCCTTCCAGTTTATAGCCTGCTACAGACCACCCTCCCAAACCCAGGAACCCCACTCGGCCTTCCTGAGAACACTGGAAAATATGAAGGTCTCTCCAAACACCATTATATTGGGTGACTTCAACTACCCAAACATAGACTGGGAGCATTACTCTAGCTCCAACACCCTAGCCCAAAGGTTCCTAGAATTTATATACTCAAATGCTTTGGAACAACTTGTTACCACTCCCACAAGAGGGGAAAACATACTGGACCTGATCATCACCAACATGGGGACTCTATGCTCCAGACCAGAAGTGTATCCCTCACTGGTAAGATCAGACCATAAACTAATCTCACTGGATATTCACATCCCGACCCCACCCCCTGCCCAGAAAACCACTGTGAAAAACTTCTCTAAAGCAAATTTCACACTCCTCAAAACTGAGGTGGAATCCTTCAAAGCCCGGCCTGTGGAAAATACGGCCCAGACCGCAGAATCCTTTATAAACGCATTCTATGAACACCTTCAGGAATGCATGGATCATGCGATCCCAAATAAAACCAAGACCCAATCCTCCAAAGGCAGACGTCCTGTCTGGTGGACCCCAGCCATAAACAAACTATACAATAGAAGGAGGAAGCTACTAAATGATAGAGCAAAATCCCAAAAAGGGAAGGCATCACTGATCAGTATTAGCAAAAAACTATGGGCACTCATAAAATTGTCAGCTTCGAAAGAGAAAAACTGCAGAGGACACTAAGGATAATCACAAGGCTTTCTTTAGTTATGTTAGGAACCTGGGTGGTAATTCCCAGATATGCTCAGAATTAGTCCAAAATGACAAAAAATACACCGAACCCACAGACATTGCCAACATCCTAGCTGACAGGTTCAGCGCAAACTTCTCCCCCCCTCCCCAACAAAGGGGCAAATATCTATCCCAGCAGAGTGCTGCCCCCCCTGACATCTCAGATGCTCAGGTAAGAGCCACCCTCTCCAAAGCAAAAAACACAGCATCAATGGGACCAGATGGTGTCCTGGGCTGCGTCCTACATGAACTCCAAGAAGAGCTAAACCCAAACATAAAACTACTATTCAATCTCAGCCTTACTACAGGATATGTGCCCAAAGAGTGGCGTACAGCAACAGTGGTCCCTCTCCATAAAGGTGGTGCCTCAATGGATCCTGGAAACTATCGCCCCATAAGCCTGACTAGCTTGGTCTGCAAAGCTATGGAAAGGATCATCATGGACCTCATAAATAAAGATATTGGGGACCTACAGACATTGGATCCTACCCAGTTCGGCTTTGTTAAGGGCAGATCCAGCCTCTTAAACCTGGTTGACTTCTTTGAAACAGTCACCAAGGCCATTGACGAGGGGAAGGTGGTCCACACAGCCTACCTGGACCTCGCAAAAGCCTTCGATACAATACCCCACTCGGGCATTATAGATAAGCTCACCAGCTTAAATATAATCCCCTATGTCACTAGATGGATTGCAAACTGGCTCAAGGACAGAACCCACACGGTTAGAATTGCTGGAGCCATGTCAGACTCCAAACCAGTTACAAGTGGTGTCCCACAAGGCTCAGTCCTGGGACCTCTCTTGTTCGGTATATATTTCTCGGAGGTACAGGCCAACATGGAAGGACTGTGGCTGACCAAGTTCGCAGATGACTGCAAACTGGGTGTCATAATCGACTCTCCAGCCGACACAAGCATCCTCCAAAAGGGCCTCATAGAAACAGACAACTGGTGCCAGAGCCATGGCCTCAAGCTAAATGCCAAAAAGTGTATAGTCATCCCCTTTGGCAAAAACAAAGTGCCCACAAATTACCACATAGGTGGTAATCCATTAAGTACAGAAGAAGTAATTAGGGACCTGGGGACCCAAGTTGATAGCAATCTCTCATTTGACAACCACGTGGCCAAAGTGGTTAGAAAAACATTTTATATAGCCCACCTAATCATGAAGGGATTCACATCTAGATCAGGGGAGGTCATCGTGCCTCTTTACTCATCCCTCATCAGGCCCATAATTGAGTACAATGCCTCTTTTGGGATGTACCTTACCAGACAACTGCAGCAACTGGAAAGACCCCAAAAGTACCTCACCAAGAGGATCAAAGGGCTCAAACAGATGCCATATGCTGCCCGGTTAAAGAAACTCCAGCTCTACTCAGTGGCATACTGCCTGTTCAGAGGCGATCTGTGCTTGACGTATAAAGCCATGTCCAACCCGGAATTAATGGACATCCTGCAACTCAGAAAATCCAAATCCCATCGAGCTACGCGCTCGAGAGACTTGAACCTCAGCACTGAAATAAACAGGACATGCTGGAGGGACAGATTCATAACCCAGAGGCTCCCTTCACTCTGGAATAAAATCCCAGTCCAGGTTAGGCAGAGTCCCTCATTGACTCTCTTCAAGAGGAATCTTGATGAGTGGATGGGAGATCGTAGGTTTACCCCGGGTATCACTTCTGTGTCACTGTTAGACAGAGGCACAGTATACTAACCTCGAAAAAGGGCATAGCAAAATAAATTTAAAATGGGTGGCGAAAGCCAAACACATTCTGGCTAGGCTTATAAATGGCCTAGCCTAGTATGAACCTATGAACCTATGAAAGCCACTTTCAAAAGCCATTCAGACAAACACTGTGACACATATTATGGAACACAACAAATGGACTAATTGCTTCCATATAAAGCACAAGTGAAATATTGTATCCTTATCCTGTTTTACAACTCCCATTTCATTAAATGGCATACCCTGGGTTGAAACTGTTCATAAGTGTGAACAAGTGAAGAAATGACATATGCACTCTTCAGAGGATTTTGGAGATAGGAAGGATTAAGATATGGAGACATTTAAGCACTTTGGGCCTTAAATACCAACTGTCCATAATTTTACAGGATGTCCAAGTTTTTGCCTCGTATTTTTGATCAGTTCCTCATAAAATCAGTGTTTTTTTTCTGGCAAATTGTTGAGGACTGAAGTCACTAAGAAATGACAAACATTTGATTTTCAGATTTCATATCTTTCAGAAAGGGAACAGTAATGCAAAACTGATTATTCTAGCAACTTCATACGTTTATAAGCGCTGTATTTAAAATCTGTCCATAATTTTGGCCATCTCCCTCCCAATTATTGGTTATTTTGTCCAGAATTCATGGGGATTCAAGATGTTGAGAAGTATGTCTTGGGCAACAAACAAGGCAGACACACTGAGTGTCTTTCATAGGAAGACATGCTCACAGACTGCAACATAAGAAAAGGGGACTAGACAAAGATAACGTGAAAAACATTCCATACAATGGATGCCGCATATAAGGAACAATATCCCAGAGTGAGGCTAAAGTGCGGATTATGTTGTGTGAAATAAGACTGTAGAGCTAGAAAACTATCACACATCAGAACCCAAACCACCTACTGATTTGGCAAACTGGTTAAACTTGGTCAATAAGGTATACAGCATGAAGTGTGAATGGCACAGATCTGCCAAACCTAGAAGATTGATAAATACTATTTCTGATTCTAGCTCAAGTTTTTCAAAGTAATGCTCTGTAGATGGCTGCCAGGCAACATTTGACTATAATTTCTTCTATTTACAGTGAGAACTTCACAGACCTAACATTTAGAAACTTTTAATATGATGCTGTATTCCCTAATGACAATTTGTTACACTATGTCCAATTTTTAGCTAGTTTATATTACAAAGTAACTGTGTTTTCAGAGTCTCCATTTACAATATCTGCATGTAAGATCACTAAAAAATATCTAAGGAAGTTCTCTTGCTTTCCTACATAAGTTCATGGGTGTTTACTAGGCTAATGACCACAAGGGACTTTTTAAGCCTAGCCATGCATCCCAAATATCTTACAAGTTCTGCTACACTTGATAAATGTAAGCATGGGCCTGGGAGATGAACCATTTACAGGTTACCTGCGTCCATTAGAGACACAGGTGCCAAACCAGGGATGCATTTCCGGTTTCCTATCCAATTGTTCAAGTTGCATTTAAATTGGATTAGGGAGGAACTGCTTCACATGGATGGGGAGGCTGTTCTATAGATGGGGCAGTCTCTGGGATACATACCTATCTCTTCAACAGGTCCTATTTATATCACAGACAAGATTTAAATCTGTAGAATGGGTAATTCTGGTGTTGTTTGCTTTATGGGTATGCAGGAGGGCCATCAGAGTGTGGTCTGACAATGCCAGGTATAGATCTCCACTCAGAAGCCTGTAGGAGGCAGAATACAGGGATAGGGCCTTGAGGCAGTCTGCATAGAACATATTACTTATGCCCTGTATTCTTTTAGTGAGGAACCTCTGTGGACGTCCCAATTGTTGGATATGCCTGGCTAGGTACATACCAAAGTGGGCACTGTACTCAATGATAGGTACAGTGGAACAATTACTTCCTTGGACTTAGATGCCACACCTTTGTTTATAAGTTGCGCAACACAGAATGATTTCCTCACCATTGTAGACTCGTGATGATCAAAGGCTAGATTACTATGTGTGTCCCTAAGTCGCTGACTACTGGGTCAACTCTAAGGGGTGAATTGTCAATGTGATAGCTACCAGGGATGGATGATTTCCCAAAGGATACTATTATGCATTTCTTGGCATTTAGTTTTAGTCCATAGCTTTGACACCAGTTGTTTGACTGCATCAGCCCCTCCTGGAGAACATTTGTGTCACTGTGAGATTCAATGACAACTACAAATTTGCAATCATCTGCAGATTTAGTCAGTAAGAGACAACTGACAATGGCGTTGACATCTTGAGCAGTATATGCCAAAAAGGAGCGGTCCAAGGACTGATCCCTGAGTGACTCCACTTGTGACTGGCCTCTTTGTAGAGGTGGACTCCCCAATTCTAACTTGCTGGGTCCTATCAGCCAGTTGGCTATCCACCAGGTGACATACGGGTTTGTACTTAAACTCCTCAGTTTGTCAACAATACCCAAGTTGGGTATTGTGTCAAATGCCTTGGCCAGGTCAAGGTAGGCAGTGTGAATGACTTTGCCCACATCCATTGCTTTTGTGACCTTCTCGAAGGCGTCTACCAGGTTGAGTAGGCATAATCTGCCCTTGAGAAAACCAAAACACTGGGTTGGGTCCAGTGTGTGGAGGTTTGCTATATCTCTGTTGATCATCTCCATGATAGTTCTTTCCATGGCTTTACATATAAGACTAGTGAGACTTATGGGTCTGTAGATGGCCCATCTTTGTGCAGAGGGATGATTGCTGCCTTTCTCCATTCATGAGGCATGAAGCCTGTTTGGATGCGAAAGTTAAATAGTAATTCCAGAGGTCTGACAGGTCATGTTTCATGCTATTCAAAAAGCATCCTGGGATATTGTCTGGGCCCATTGATGCAGTGTTCTTGGTGTTAGAGAGAGCATTATGGACCTGTTCCCTAGTGATAGTAGGGAAAGTTATAATTGAAGATATTTCCTGAGGGAAGGTTGAAGAGGAGAGAGGGGTAAAGTTGGAGCTGAATTTATCAGCCAGGAAGTTTGCTATATCTTTTGGCTCAGTATAAGTGGCTCCATTTACAATGCGCTATGCACACAATTGTGGTTGCGGACATAGCTAAAGAATGCTTTGTGGTTGTCCTTGGCCTGGGAGGCTAAACATACCTCAAATTTGGCTTTTGGTAGACTTTATTTGTCCTCTGAGTTGTTTATTTAGTTTGATGAGAGTGCTTTTATTCTGCTGGGTGCTGCACTTCCTAATTTTTGCCATGATTTTCTTCCTCCTGTTATACAGCCGACTGATTTTGTGATTCTACCAGGGTGGCTTCTTTTTTGAGTTAGTTCTGTACTTCTTCCTGATGGGTATAGCTACCTCTGTGCAGCTATTAACATGCTTGTACAGGGTTTCTGTGAACAGTTCTGCATAGGCAGAAGTGTTCTCAGGGTTTATGGGGGCTTGAAATTTTGCCAGGTTCTCACTTAATAGCAGGAGGTTAGCCTTAGAATAGTTCCTGAATATTCCAAATTTAGCTGGGGGTCCAGGTTTTATTTTTACTTCAAGGGAGACCAGGAAGGCATTATAGTAGGGGGTGTGCAGCAGTCTCCCATATTAGTGAGGACCAGATCCAGTATGGTTGCATCTCTGGTTGGTGTATTGACTATCTGGTACAGGGAGTTTATGTTTACAAAATCCAGGAATCTCTGTGCATGTACATTTGATGTCATTTGGAATTCCCAATTAATAGTGGGGTAATTAAAGCTGCACATGAATATGGTATTGGGCTGGATGGTTAGTGTTTCTAATAAGTTTAAATACATGGTATGGGTTTCCTGGGTCATAGAGGGAGACCTATAGCTTGCAAGGAAGTGGTACTGGATTTTACCTATGGTGATTTGAACACGGATCAACTCAAGTGCCTTGTCCTGTTTGTCCAGCCCTGAAGTATATTTATTTTTGATGTAAATGGAGACATCTCCACCTTTAGTCCCTGCCTGTGAAGTAGCTGGCCTAAATGTGTGGAAGGCATTATAACCTTGCAAGGCTGGTGTGCTCTCTACAGCTTTAAACCATGTCTCAGTGACCGCATAGAAATCAGCATTCTCTAGGGTAAAGAGAGCTTCTAGGGAGTGGAGTTTTTTGTTTAGACTTCTAGCTCTGAGCAGTAATACCTTTAGATTTTCTTGGTTTTGATTTGCTATGTCGGAAGTACATTCAGGTTGGCATTGCCTAAAAAAGGCACTATTGGGGAAGACGATGTTTTAGCTAATATTTGAAAACCTAGAGGGGGAGAGGTACAGACCATCCCTGGCAAAGCAGCGTGGTCTGTTGACCAGCTCCTTCCATACTGACAAATACTGCACCCCCTTAGAATGACACCAGAAAGTAAGCCAATTATTAAAGTCAATCATCTTTTGTTTGTACTGTGGCATCATCCTTGGAGAAGGTAAATTGCTGCTCAACGTTAGGCTCATAACAGCCCAAGACACATATTCCAACAGCTCCATGATGTCATATAATCTAGGGATGTACATCTCAGGTCATTTACTCCTACATGGACTATGACTGAGTCATATTGGTAATTGTGGTCCAGTGACCTGAGTGCATGTGTAATGTGATGGATCCTAGCCCCTGATAAGCAAGTGACCATAACTTTCTCCTTACTCCGCCTGGTAAGAGGAACATCAGTGTGTCTCATGATGGAGTCTCCAATGACTAGAATGTCGGATTGTGTGGTGACTTGTCTTATGGGCTTAGAGATAGAGGCTCCATGAGATGTAGCTCTATGTGTTGATGTGGGTGTTGTTCTGAAAGAGCTCATTCGGGGCTGCTGAGGGTATTTGTTATGTGTACTTTGTCTAGGAGGTCTTTGTGGTTTATGAAGGTTACATGTAAGTGCCTCAGCATATGCGGGTCTATATGCCTGCTTTGAATTTTGCATGATGGGTGCAGCGTGTATACTACTGATAACCTTACTGACATTAGGAGTACTTTTATGTGAGAGCATTGCCTCCAGTTTGTTTGAGAATTAACTGGTTGTCAGTAAACATGAGGCAATTTCTACATTGCCACAGGATGCCCTTATCCACTAAGCCAGTAACGGAGACAGTAGGAAAGTTTGTATCCATAGCAACAGACCTTTTTTATTGATTAGACAGTTGGAGTGAGAATATCAATCACTGTTAGGAGTATCCAGTTTGCAACTATGTGGACAGTGCTTGTCACTGCAAACTAGTTGTCCTGTATGCAACTAGGTACTGGAGAAATTTCAATTGTGCTTTTACTGTAAAAATGTCACTCAAGGTGTCTTAGTCTGTACAGAGCACTGTCAAACACTTGAGGGAGAACTAATACGTAGACCTAGAAAAAATTAAGGATGAAGTATTTAGGCAGATATTCTGAAGTTAGAAATAAATCAAGCAGTACTTACTGAAAATAAGAATTAGCTTGTCAAGAATGATGAAAAGAGGGGAGTCGCATGAACGGCTACTGCCTTGCTACTACTAATGCTGATCTCACTACAGCTTCACTCTCTTGGGATACAATGCTCCTTTGCTTCTTCTCACACCAGAAGCAAAATGTTAAAACCAATCCCAAGAAGAGAAGCAGGCCACAGGCTATTTAGTGATCCACAGTCTTGTCCCAGATGATGAAAGAGTCTGCTGACTTGTAACCTTTTCTAGTAGATGCCTTGAATAGCAACCAGACCAAACAGGTATGTTAAGCACAGACACTCACTCTCCAACCAGAAACAGTCAGGAATCAATGCACTCTGCTCCTACTCTTACCAGGATCAGAATAAAAGCACAGTTTCCAGGATGTCAGCTATAAAACAGTTGGCTTTCTGGTGATCACCAGTTTCCAGGAAATAATGCCCTTGTACTCCTTCTCTCAACAGGACAAAGCAGAAGCAGTAATGCCAAGATGACTACCGAGAGGAAGAATGTGGGCTCTCCAACAACTGGTGGTCTTGCAATAAATGCTTAAGGTAAGATGAACAAAATGGTTTATCCTAAAGACTGCAGTGTGCACTAAGCAGTTAGATATGAAAGTGGGTAACTTAAGTTTTAGCTGTCTAGAGAGTTAAGTTTTAGTGGAGAGCCTCTATTTTTAAAAGAGCAAGACAGACTGAAAGGTGGTGGGCACTTTTGTATTCTGGCATTATGGAATACAGTAGGATGGCCAATAATTTCTTTTTATTTATACTTTGTTGACCGGGTTAGCCTCGCTGGCCAATGGCCTGTTTTCAGAGGAGGCCCACGGTGGTATTCATACTACTAGGGGAAATTTGGCCAGGTTACCAGGAAACATTACCTAATCTTTTCAAGAACTGCTGTATGATATTTTATATAAACCTAAGCTACTACCAACTCAAAAATAAAATGTCTGTGTGTTTTTGTTTTTAAGTGTTGTACCAACAATTAACAGAGAGATGTGGCTTCAGTTTAACGTCTCATCTGAAGGCATTGAAATAAAACAAACTTTGTGTGCAACTGCTGTATGATACTTAAACCTAACCAGAGCTCCTAGTCTGTCCTGTTTGATCAACTAGACCCCTTTTCTCTAGACTTGCAGCATTCATCTATTAAGGGTGCTGCAACAAAGAGGTAAGTAAGCACAGAAAATCTTTACCATGAATAGTGCAAGACAGACCATGGACAAAGTAGGCAGTTCTGTTGCAAAATTGGGTGTTTGAAATGGTTTTGGTAAGATGCTTTTTTCGCATATACATTATACGAAGTTTCTTATTATTCACCATGCCTCTCAATTCTACCATATTTGTAAGGTCACTGAACAAGGATCTATGATAACACAATTTCAAAACCTTCCAGACTGC
This sequence comes from Protopterus annectens, assembly GCF_019279795.1. Taxonomy (NCBI): domain Eukaryota; kingdom Metazoa; phylum Chordata; order Ceratodontiformes; family Protopteridae; genus Protopterus; species Protopterus annectens. The sequence goes on along the minus strand of NC_056733.1, from coordinate 1,621,632,419 downwards.
CAACTACACACTTAGAAAATTAAAATATCAAACATACCTTATGTGGATACTTGTACAAAATCCAGGAACCAAAATAGGACCTTGATGGATTATGTGTGTGTACACTCATTTAAAAAAAATTCAAAAGACATCTACATTATGTTTGCTTATTTTTCAGTTATCTAAATTCAAATAATAATAAAAAAAAAAAACTAAAATAGTGGAACTTAGGTTGTTTGACCAAGAAAGTTACAGCCAAAATCTTTCAAGGAACAGAAGAGAAGCTAAATTATATAAGGCTTAAAAATGTCAAAGACTAATGAAATGGAATATATGTAGTTAAAAATACTGTTTGCTTGCAGAAATGCATTATTCTATCGTCCTTGCATTTGGATTTTTGTTAACATGCAAATTTGCTCTCAACTGCAATGAGAGCCCTTACACTTCTACTTACCTAAATACGCATTATTTTCAAAGTTATTTTAGACTAAAGACACAATAACGTATGCTTTACTGGATGTAAAATTAGATGAAAACCTTGCAAAAGCAACAGACTGTAAACCTAAAACCAATAAATCACTGTTACTATTATGTAACTAAGAGAGACACCAACACCATCTCAAACCAATAATATATATTCAACTCCAATAAATACATTTAGAATGGCTATAAAAATTCCAAGGACTACTATGGCAGTGCTAGTGTGTGCCGACTGTGTGTCGTTGCCAGCTGTTTAGTTAACTGCAATTGGTCAACCGGTGTGCAAGAGTGCAAAATTCCTTGAGTTGGGGAATGTACCCTTACCAAGATTTTGTGTGGTCTTAGTCAGTATATATAATTATCAGGGGGCACACAGAGGCTTGCCCCCTGCAAAAAATTATATTCTGCCATTTTTTTTTTTTAGTTTCAGATTCAATATGCCCCAAGGTTGTTTCTCAGCACATGCATAGTTGATCATCGACACTGGTATTTTTGACCTTATGAGGACAATGTTTTTACGGTCAACTTTATGTGCTTTCGACTGTGTATGGTACACCCATATACACACATACAAAGTCAAGATTGTGTAATGTCAGAGTATTTCCACAGCTCCAAAGTATAACTCTAATGTTGCAGGGGTGTAAAAGGTAACCCACTCCAAAAGTCAGGAATTCAGGAGACAAAGCCTCCCTTCAAAAGTGCTTAAAAACAGTAACAGCAAGTTTTGGAATATACTTTTTTTGTTGGAATCATAGTTTACATTTTGAGTGCAGAAGTGCATCGGTCAACTACCTAGATGACTGAATAACATCTTTTGCTGAAATAAGACAGCAGATGCTGAAACTTAAAAAGGGGACTAAATTTTACCCCAATGTGCAATGACCTAATAGTTGATTACAGCTAATATGGGAGTGCTTGATGCACAACCCCAGCTATATACAGGGGCATGGAAGGCTTTCACCCGCATAGAGACGAAGAAGGAGAAAAAAATTTTGCCTTTTAGTTAAAAATAATGCTTAGGTGTTTGGTTTTCAGCCAATCATTCTACACAAGAAATTTATTTTTCATATTTATATTTTGAAACGGATTCAATATGTCCACTTAATACATTATGTAGTCTGTGTAGAAAATATTATTGTATGTGATATATTAAAACTACACTATAACAATAGCAGAGACCAATGAGTTGGGACTGTATGACTAGTAACTTTCTGCCTGTACCGATTAAGTGCTACAATTGCACTTCAGATGTAATTTGTTTGCAAAGCTGTTCTACACAATCTGCACTCCTGTTTTTTTTTTCTCACTTAATGTTTTGCCTTTTTGGCTTAGGTTGGATGAAAATGGTCCTTGGTAGAACAATCAATCAAAAATGAAGGAAATGCAACTCCATTAAGATTTGCCCACATTACCAAACCAGAAAAGGCATGAGTAAATCACAGCATATTTTTAGCTGTATTGTGTATATGAATTTAAATGTATTATGTATACTAACTCCACCAACGCCAATGGGGGTTAGGCCAACTACTTCAACATTCCAGAACAGTAAAGTTATTATCCAATAAAACACAAACCTGGATCATACTACTGTTGTGTTAAACTTGTCCATTTCTCATCACAGAGTTGTTATAACTCGTTACTGATCAAGACACTGTTACTTTAAGATATCAAAGTGCCTGTGGCTAGGTAAGCAATCAAGTCACAGGAATTTGCATAGAAAATGTACGCTGTGCTATACCACTATATTGTTAAGGATTTTTACTACTTGTAATTACTGTGTATTTCTAATTCTCCTTGCTGGGAAATACTTCACAAAATTCTGAACTTATTTCACCGAGTCTGTCAAAGTATAGCTAACATTTTTTTTAATGAAAAATAAAAAATTAGTTCTGACTGTGCATGAATTATGTAACCATTAAATGTGTAGACAGGTCTATAGTGTTATACAAAAGCAGTATAGGCCTCAAAGGGATAGAAACAAACATTGCTGAGTATCTTAAAAGCATCTACTGTTGATGGACTGTACAGATGTGTTAACTATCCCAAGGAAATTGTGCCAGCTGATATGCTTCACCTATCAACAAATACAACAATGTTGTGCAAAACTTTTTCTTAAAATAATAGTCGAGACACAGTTCCTTTGCAGATGTTACTGTCTGAAATATTTCATTTCCAATACTCAAGGACAGCCACATACGCTATACAGAAAAAACCTCAGATGTAACACTGGATTAAAAGCTCTTGCAGTATTCTGGTAGCGCTGATGTCTCTCCAGTTAGGTAGCCAGTGAAGCACAAACACATGCACACCATGAGCATGCATACATATCTAGGTTGAGAAAACTCATCAGGGAAGCAAAATAATTTCAAAAAGAATTACTTGAGCCACAACATAAGTTCTCTTTGTAACAGACAAAGTTCTGAAACAATATCTATATTGCTGTAAAACATCTTCTATAAAGGTCAGTGAAAAAGTGTGCAAAAATAGGGAATTGTACAGTACAGCAAAATTATTTGCATGTTCAACAATAAACTGATCATTTTGAACTGCAGACTGTTTACACATTTAATGGTTACATATTTCATGAACAGTCAGAACTACTTTTTTTATTTTGATTAATTTTTGCGGACTTGGGCATGCTGTACTCTCAGCACTATACGCATCACTAACACATCTGTGAACTATTGCTTTGTCTGGGTGTCTTTACTAATGTTTAAAAACAATGAAAGGCATTCAAGAGACAAGGATTAGTGAGACACAAAAGAGGTAGGTTTGGAGCAAAAAATCAATGGAAAGCAACGTGGGAGAAGGCCAAAGATCACATATGAAGACAGGTACAGATCTAAGAGCAGGAGGCTGAGCCTTAGGGGTCAAAGAAGAAAGGACACAGCTGCACAGATAATACAGAACAGTTTTGCATCATTCAAGGTCAAACTCAGAGATATCAGCACAGGACACAATGAAAAATATGACTTTCAAAAGACTGAGAGGCCAATTATACAGCAAATGTGGAGGGCTGTGTAGCCAGCGGGAGCTCAGAGAACAGCTATGATAGAATTATGCTTCTTTATGCATGTGAAGAGGTGATCAAAAGAATACTAACTGTTCAAATTTAAACAGATCAGAGAGAAAGGGGCTTCAAGTAATTCATAAAGGACAGAAACACATTACTGCAAGTCTCAGCTGAGGAAATAGAACTGCGATGGACAATAAAGGAGAAATTTAATTGACTATGGTACGTGGAAAAACCCATATTGGTGTACATCATGTTCATTTTCCTTTCCTGGATTTTTAATGCACAGCATGGCAAAATGAAATGCTTTTTAACAACTGCTGCCCACCATAAATAATGAGATGCTAGAATGCCACTGAGATGGCTTACAGTTAAACAGTATGCACCTTAAATACTTCTGAAATGATGAAACAATCTATTTAATGCATGGCCTGGTTCTGACTTTAGGGGTTCCTAATTTTTCTACAAAGTAAATGCCACAAATGGAAATATACATTACCCAAAACTCTTCAATGTCACATTAGGTCAAGACAGTTCTTGTGTTAACTTAACAGTAGCTCCTTTACAATTTTTTTCAGGGTGCAGTGTACAAATTCTTAACTTTTGATGGTCTACTTGACATTAAGTCAAGACAGTTTGCATGTTAAATTAGCAGTAGCTCCTTTACTAATCAATTTTCAGAGTTGAGCGTACAAAGTCTCACCTTTCGATGGTTCATTTCTCCCGCACCATTTGACAATGCAATTCCAGTACAGATACACTGAACATATCTGCATGCAAAAAATTAAGTTCTCAGTTTTCACCATCACAGCAGAATAAGCTTGACAACTGCTACTATAATTACATATTCTCTCCCAGCACCACACACAAAGGCAGCACTTGAGTAATTCCTTTACATTTCCCTCTGTCCAGTGGTAAATACTGGCTTGGTCCTAATGCTATTGTAATGGGAATATGCATAGTCTAGTAAGTACTATATAAATCAAAACATAGATAGTGTGTCAAAACCCAGTTTTTAGAGATTGTGTTCTTGTCACACTTGTTATAGTTTAACTTGACTGTTGTACATAAAGTGACATCTACAAAAGTACCCTGTGTAGGATGACCTGATGTATAAAGCTGCTACCAAACACTGTCACAGTAAAGCTATGGCATCACTGTACACAGGATGTGTTCTTCTGCAGCATGATATCTAGCTTTCTCTATAGATTTACAAGTTAGTGGGGTGCACATCGTCTCACAATAAGTGCATTTCTGAAATATGGTTAATGCCAGAAGCACAGCAGGCTGCCCTTAAACGCAAGGAGATAAGTGACTACTATACCATAATGTCTTACCCAAAGTAATACATTGCATTGCAATAAATAGAATTAGAAAATGTGTTTTAACATGTGCAAATGCACCACATACTGAAATATATTCCAGTTTTAACTTTGTGTATTAAAAGTAGTCCCTATTTTGATTATTTTAAAATTTGAAATAATTATAAAACCTGTGCGACATATACTCTGACAGTATATTTGCTAACTTACTGAAAGCGGTTTGTTTTTACCCAAATATAAGCATACGTCTTTCAAATGTCCTATTTTGTCACTTTTGTGACTGGATAGGAGTGCCTTCAGAGTGATGTATGTCACAGTTTTACACCTTTTTCTTATTTATACATTCGCTTATTTATTTTCCTGTCTGTCAACTGGAAGGCACAACTAGGCATCTACACTGTGAGACGGAGAAATGCTTTACACATACAAATTTTAGTAATGAGGAAGTTCTGAATATTGGAAAGGAGATAAATGAACTGCAGGTGGGACCTTAAGTAAAGGAAAGGAGCAAAGTTTGTAGAAGTAAATGGAATTTGTGGGAACAACACATGCATAATAATGTTCAGGAGGAGCAGTAAGGTTTAAGGGAAGGCAGGAATTCAACAAGTTATATAATGTTGGAATGAATGAAAATTGTTTAAAAGAAAACAGGCATTTATACTGCATGAATACTTATTACAGTTGGCTTTCTTTTCCATTAACATACATGAGCCCTTCTTACAATTTAAAATGTGAGAAATTGCTCCCGACACCACCACTAAACTCCTGGGTGTAACAACAGATAACAATCTCAACTTAAACACACACATTAATTCAACTATTAAATCAGTTAATAGAAAACTTGGATTTCTTTATAAAATCAAGCCCTTTCTCACAGCCTCAGCTAAGATTTCTATTGCCCAAACCCAACTCATTTCCACCCTTCCTCTACGGCTCCCCTATCTATACGATCCTATCCAAAAGCAATCTGAATAAACTAGCAACCTCCTACAACATAATAACCAAATTTGCCACCGGTGCCCCTTTTCAAACCCACCATTGCCATAATCATAAACTTCTAGGATGGCTGGAAGTACAAAACCAACTACTTTTCCAGCAACTCATGTTTATCCACAACATCTTGCATCATCCTACAAATACTTCCATACTCTGTAACCTCCTCAGTTCCTATAAAAATCTACCAACCCTAAGATCCGCTAAGAAGCTACAAGTAGCCACCATAAAATCCAACAACAAATCCAGGGGCTGCCTTGTTCTCTAATGCTGTTGGCAATATTTGGAACAAACTTCCAAGAGAAATGACATCCCTTACTTCCACCAACCTTTTCAAGAAACAACTGAAAATCTTCATTAAAAACCAATGGCTCTGCCCTTGCTCCAGTCCTGACTGATAGTATTCTCCCGTTGTCTCAATACTTCAAATAAAAACATTTTTTTTCTGATACTTCTCTATCCTCTATGTTGTTTAGATTTAATTATTTTTTTATCTCCTAACTGTGCTGCGTAAACTCATGTACATTAAATGTTTTGTTTTTTTGTTTATACAACTGTATAATAACAATATGTCTTCCTATGTGTAACCTTATAACTGTTGCTAAAACATATGCTTATCAGTTTCATACCTATGTAATTGTTTTTTTTTTTCCACTGTTTTTTTGTGGACTCTTATGTATAATATTTTTTCTCTGAGCTTTTCTCTTCGGGCCTCTAATGAAAATGGACACATATCCAGTTGGACTAGCCTGATCAACAAATGTAAAATAAATAAATGAAGGGAAAGATGAATAAAGCACCTGGTTTACCTGGCAGCAGCATGGTGTTTCCAGATATTACTTTCAAAGGTGGAAAGTAGTAAGTAATGTACAAAGCCACATGAAACACCAAGAAAGGCCAAAGAAGGCAAAAAAATGACATTATCCCATCCTGGAGACTGACAGCTGCTTCAGTGTTGCTGCTGAAGCCCTCATTATTTATTTACTTACTGACATTTGATTACCAGGAAAGTCTGACTGGGTAGGTGCACATTTTTAACTGAAGCCCGGGGAGAAAAGCTCAAATGTATTACAAAACATTTTAAGAACAATAGTTTTACAATCTTCAAAAATATCTACAATTCAAATAAATATACCAAACTGGACATAATGTGAAAACATTGGTTAAGAACAGTTACAACTTATATAATGATTTAATATCTAGAGAAATTTTAGCCAGTTTATACAGAAATTAAAGGTGAGATAATGTAATACAAACAGGAATTGCAATATGAAGTGAGAGGAAGAACGGGGCTAAATCATATTTAGACAGAATCATGGGAGAGAGAAACTGATTGAAGTAAGGAAGTGAGTGAAGAAGGGAAAGAGTAAGGAGGTTTAAGGTATAAACAGGTACTTGCTCATATTTAGGGATACAGTTTATCCGGGGATTGAGCAAAAACAGAGACCGGTTTTGACTAGGAAGTCTTTCAAGAATGGTTTTAAAGGACTAAAGGGAGGGTAGATACAGGTAAGGAGTTCCAGTTATTAACAAAATGGTATGAGTACAGACCAATGCCAGCAGATCTGATAGGCTTGAGGACAGACAGAAGTTTTTGGTCACTGGATTGTAATGACCTATTGGGAGCATAGTTGTGTACAATGGTATTTAGTGCTGGACAAACAGATGGATGCCTGGAGAGGAGTTCTGATCATTTTATAGAAATGACCAATTGGGAACATAGCTGTATAGAAAGGGATTTAGTGCTGGACAAGCACATGGATGCTGGATAATTTATAGGTGGTAAGAAGCTGTGTATATGTTAGTTGATGGGGTAGTTCTAACCAATTTAGGCTTTTTACTGCTATACAGTGGTGGGTTCTGAAAGTGGTATTTTCTGCAAACTTAGCCACTTTATTTTAGCATTGTTCGCATTCTGTTTTTTGTGATGCCTGGAGGTAAGTAAGGATGGGAGCACCATAAAGTACCAAGGGAAGAGGTAAATAGTGCCCATATAGTTTTAGCATTGGCTCTGTAAAGCACCCCTTTATTTGCGAGGGTTTTTTATGCAATTTTGCATATGCAGGTCAGACTTAAGATTAACATCCGCTATCACCCCTAATAATTTGATATGAAAAGTGACTTTATTGGTTGCATTATTAGAAGAGAGGATTTTAATTTTTTTTTTGATTAGTATCTGCTAAGAGTCCCATGGCAGACTGCCTGCTTAGAAGAAGCTGGTAGATGACGGTAAACAAGGAACAAAATGCTGACAGCACTGCTTTGGTTAAGCCCAAAATGTATTTGTTAAGTTAAGTCATAAGCTGTATCACTTCCACAACCAGAAAGAAAACCTATGCTGACTGCTCAGATGGCAAGTAACTTGAATGTGCTGACAAACTAGTAAACCAGAAGTTTAAACAGTTTCTAATATTTTGAAAGGACACACTGGGCCACCAAGTAGACATATATAGATTATAGATAAAGGGATTAACGAGAACTGATTTACAAAGTTTAGGAACATGCCTTCCAATCACAGAGAGAGTGTCCTCAGAAAGAAGACGGATGAAACAACCATCTTTTAAAACAGTGTCTGAGTGGCAGGAAATCAGCAGCTAGTAGGCTTTCAGATGAGGTTAACTGGGACATTTTAAAAGAATGAGAGGGGATTTACAAACTGAGAACAGGTGTAAGCAGTTTGGGTGGAGGTATACTCTTGTATGGAATACTGTTAAAATGAAATAAAATAAAAAATGCTGCACCAGAACACAACATAGATTTTTATTACATAACATTCTGAGTGCTTTTTTTCAAATGAAAAAGAACTTGGAAACTAACTGGATCACTGACAGGCTGATAGGACACATGTTGTCCAGACAGATGAATCCACTTCCGATAAGAAAACTGTTACTAGCAGTGTCCCACAAGGCTCAGTATTGAACCCCTCCCCTCCTATTTGGTGTATAATTCTCTGAAGGGAAGGCCAATGCTGGGGGCCTCTAGCTCACCAAGTTCGCTGATGCTGTAAGCTGGGAGCAATCATTGGATCCCCAAATTATGCTGACCTCCTACAAACAAGCCTAAAATTGACAAAAGGCTGGTGCAATAGCCTGAGACTAAATGCTAAAAATGCGTAATCATACCCTTTGGTAAATCAGATATCCCTGCAACTTATAATATTGACAGCACACCCCTAAAAGAAGACCTAGTAGTGAGGGATGTAAGAACACAGATAGATAGTAACTTAAACTTTGACCACTACGTAGCCAGTAGTGAATAAATCCTTCTGTGTGGCTCAACTTATAAGTAAAGGCATGGCATTAAGATCAAAGGAAGTCATACTGCCACTGTACTCGGCTCTCATCAAGGCCATAATTGTGTACAATGCTCCCTTCTGCAGGTAACTAATCAGGCACTTACACTAGACAGAGCAGCTTCAGAGGTTTCTCACTAAAAAAATACAAAGTGCAAGACCCATGTCTTCTGCAGACTGAATAAAGGCCCTATCTCTATTTATTTAACATGTGTTTACTGGGAAAGTCCAACTAGGGCAGCGCTCATTTTCAATGGTGGCCCAGGAGGAAATGCTCCAGATGCATATCTTTTCAATGCAGGAAGAAACCAGAGCACCTGCAGTAAACCCACACGAACACAGGGAGACACAGGGAGGACATGCAGACTCCGCAGAGAAGCCCCCAGCCGAGGATCGAATCAGAGAACCTTTTGCTGTGAGGTGACAATGCTAACCGCTGTTCCACTGTGCCACCCTCATCTCATATCATTTATTGACAGGGGACTTGTCTCTGATCCAGCCCTGATGAAAATGTTACATATTCACAAAAACAAATATACAAGGATTATGTGTTTCATGGACCTGAAGCTTATTTGTGACTCTAACAGAACTTGCTGGGGAGACAGATTTGTATCCTAAAGGCTACTCCAACTATGGAATAAACTTCCAGTCTTCATAAAACAAAGCCCATCCCTCACACTCTACAAAAAGAATTTGGTAAATGGATAGGCAACCATACATTCCCTCCTGTGGTACTGCCCATATTCACTATGGACAGAGTCAGTCTGAAAATGACTCAGGGCTCCAACACCCAAAGACCCACTACCCTGATTTTAACCCATTCGATATCTGGGGAACTAAGATATAATGTTGTTATATCTTGGGTATTATTGGTTGGGCCTGTACAAGCTCTTGTGCCATTAGGCTAGTAATCACCAATGAACATATAAATCTATGAAAAGAGCATGAACAAAGTTTTTTTTTTTTAATCTTTCAGGATTCCTAAATAGTGCGGGTTACAAAAAACATAACTACATCATATTTCTAAGATCTGCCTATCCTAAAGAAGTAAGTTTTTCTGGCAAGCATTTAATAATACGGTTTGAAACCCTCTGGGTGACTGCAGTAAAGACCTGAGGCCATATGCACCTTAAAAAGGTTGAGAACTGTTAGACTGACTGATTGATCTTTTCTTAAGCGGGGTGATTCCACTAGGCCAGTGGCCTCATTTTACGAGAAACTTGAGATGGCATTCATATTTGTTAGGGGAAATTTACTAGGACATATGGGAAAAATTCCCCCACTCTTTTCAAGATAGAGGAATCTTATGCAATATTCTGCAAGTATGGCAGATGATGGTGACTTCAAAGGGAGTCAGGGGGTTGCTGCTGGAGGGTGACTGTGGTCCTAAGCAGCAGAATTCTATGCAGGTAACTTACCTCTCTCCAGAAAAAGAAAAAAAAAGAACAGCAACTCTGTCATTGCTTCAGTTTACAGATGAGAAGTACATACAGCAAAGGAAACAACAGCCAGAGGAAATGGGGTTAGGTGAAATGTAAATGCCTGAAAGTTAGGGCAGTAGACCAGGAACATCTTTTGGAATGGGCGGTGGGGGGGTTACTCAGAAAAAGAATATGGACCTGTCAGTAGCATCTAAAGGAGACACTTGTTTGGAAGAAGGAATAGATGGGGGTGGGAGTATTTTGAGCATGGGGATGACATGCAGGAAAGAAGGAATGCAAGAAGAGAATTTAGACCAAAATGTTATAATTGGTAAAAGAGCGAGAACATGCCAAAAGATTACTCTGAAACAACCCTTCACCTGAAAAGGAAAAAGATCATTTTTCCATTACTTCCTTGAGTGTTAAATATTGTTAGGCATTTAGCAGATTTTCAATGGTGTCAGAAGGTTCTGTATAATATTATTGTCTGATAGATAATTCACGAAAGGCAGAAATTGCAGATAGAAACTCAATTGGAGGGAAATGTTTTATGGTATTGGGGGCTAGATACCTGTTCAAGTACTGCTATCCTATTTAAATCAAGGGGACAGCAAATTATAAGGTTAACATGGTAAATCTGGGCAGTATTACTGTATAGGACTACTCTGTCCGACTGAATTTAAGGCTTACAGCTGATTTTCATATTAAGGAGAAGAAAGACATGCTTATAAAAATGAAGGCATATTTATACACTAGGTTAGCTATAATAATGAGAGATTTAAAGTCTGACCACAGACAAAATGAAGGAAGACAAAAGCTGTAAGACAATGTGAAAATAATGGATAAAATGATGTCTAGTAAGAATATCCCACTTGGGACAGAGAGACTGTTATAATATAGGAAGGGACAATCACTGATAGAGAATAACTATCTCATGTATAGCTCACAGTTACGTGGGAGAGAAAAAGTGGGATGGAAGTTGTAGTTTTGGGACCCATGCATAAATTTAGCCTGTATTTGGGAACAGTAAGGATTTTATTTCTTTTGATATGGAGTTTATGTAAAAAAAGAAGTGCATATTTTATTCTCTATGACGAAGCATCATGATCAAATTTCCTGCTGGTGTATAACGTACACCAATAGATACACGAAATGACACAGATGGATGGCCAGGATGATTTGCAGTGAAAGGCCTGTATAGTTATAGTGGGAGGAGGGAAGTAACCTCTTCTTTCTTAGCTCACAAATTATGGCAAACCAAAAATACAATCTGGTCTCTTAGGAATTCAGATGGGATGTTAGTTAAAAACACTCCATGAATTTTACGGATAGTGCAAAAATACATGAAATGTATGCATAGAGAAAGTAGACAGAGCATCTCTCTTGAGAAGTGGTCTTAATAACTACCGATGTGAAAGATAAACTCATATCCCCTGCAACTATTTCTGAAACAGAGATAGCAATAAGGAAGGGAGTATAGATACTATGCCAAGTCTTGAGTGTACAGACTACCAGTTTTATCAGACTATGGATAAAGATGAACACTCCATTTTGTTTTGCAGCTGTTGAATGGATGCAAAGGGAAGCCTTGCATACTGATCCTATGTACATATATATACATACACAAATATATGTGTGTGTCTATTGATATTATTTATATATATATATATGTGTGTGTATGTATGTATATATATATATATATATATGTGCGTGTGTGTATGTATATATATATATATATATATATATATATATATATATATATATATGTGTGTGTGTGTGTGTGTGTGGAATAACAAACAGTTAGTTGATTATTTGGAGCTAGGACCTGCAATATCACGCACGCACTCAAATTACTGCACCCCAAGTACCAATATGATTCTATCATAGTCTATGTGGAAGTAAATGACCGGAAACGTACCAGATATGACTATATGAAAACAGACATAATGGATCTTTTGGAGTATATGTTACAGACAAGTGTGAGTCTTGCCCTGAGCAGCATTCTACCTGCACCAAGGATGATGCCACAGTACGAGCATAAAATAACTGATTTTAATAACTGGCTTAGTAGCTTCTAGTGTTGCTCCAGGGAGATCTAATATCTGTCAGCATGAGAGGACATGGACAAAACACCAGGTTGCTTTGCTAAGGATGGGCTGCACCTGACCCCCCCCCCCCATATCCCTCTTAGGCTTTTGGCTAAAAATTTATCTACTCCATTAGAAACTTTTTTAGGCAATGCCAAAAAGACAAAACTATCAACATAGTGAAATAGCCTACAAGCAACCTTAAAGTGTTACTGCTCAATGCTAGGAGTCTAAACAAAAAACTCCACACCCTTCAAAATCCCATCTCACTCTGGAGAATCATAAACATCTGTGCCATGATTGAGACTTTGTTTAAAGCCACAGAAAGTACTCTGGAAGTATAAGGCTACAGTGCCTTCCACACATTTAGACCAACAGCAGCTCAGACTGGGGCCAGAGGTAAAGGTGTTTCTCGATCTACGTTAGCAACTAACATACCTCTAGCTTGGCTAAACAGATGATACCATTGAGCTCATCCATGTCCAAGTCACCAGAGGTCACATCTTTGCCCCTAGAGTCTCATGACTCTTACCTAAACCTGCTACAGATGCTCACCATCCAACAAAACACCCTAATCATGGGTGATTTTATCTACTTCTCTATAGATTAGGAAACATACATTGCATTAAACTCACAGGCACAATGATTCCTGAACTTTATTAACACAAACACCCTGGAACAGATACTTCATGTTCCAACCAGAGGATCAAACATACAGGATTTGGCTCTCACCAACATTGGAGAGCATTGCACATCCCTCCACCCCATCACGTCCTCACTAATGAGGTGAGATCACAAAGCTGTCTCATTTGGTGTAAAAATCAAACCAGAAAATACAGCTAAACCAGTAAGACTTAGGAAATATTTAAAGGCAAACTACATCCTATTAAGTGACAATTCGCCAAAATTCAAGGTTTCCCTCAGCCCCAAGACCACAGATACTTATGCAGAATTACTCACTGAGTCACTAAACAAACATGTGAATGACTGACATACCTACCAGAAATAAACCCAAAATAACACTAAAAACAGAATGTGCTGGAGCGACAAATGTGTCACAAAGGATCCCTGCACTATGGAATAGGCTCCCCAGCCATGTAAAACAAAATTCCTACTGAAATGAAATCTTGACAACTGGATGGGAAATCAAATATACCCCCAGTCTGTTCTCCATGTCCCTTATGGACATAGGCCATCAACAAGAAAACTGTTAACCTAATTAACAACACCCCCCTTACAAATCCTTAGCTACCTGCCTACTAATATGCCCCTCCTCCCTTCGTACGATACTTGGGACCCAAATGGTTTGGGGTGCATGGCTAGGCTTGAAGGACCCTAGTAACAACCTATATATATATATATATATATATGTATATATATATATGTATATATATATATATATATATATATATATATATATATATATATATATATGTATAGGTCAATTAAAATTTTTAATCAAAATTAACTGCATATTAATCAACATTTTTCCTTCAAACATATTAGTCTAGCACTTTCATATAAACTGAGAGTGAATAAAAAACAAGATAAGACATTGATGTTGTCAGTTACTTTATTGTTTTAGCTGATTGCTTAAGCAGACCAGTTTATTTGGATTCACTTCAGAAGCCTGAATTGCATAATCCGGAAGACGAAAAGGCTGAAATTTCATAAGCCTCTAAACACAAAAGCCTGAATCCCATAAGACTGAAAACAGATAGGATACATATACTGATTGGAGACAACACAAAACAGATTATATTCCACCAAATATAAGCAGGGGGGCAAGCCCCCCTGCACACCGCATGTGGGGGGGGGCTGCACCCCCCACACCCCCTGCTACATATATAGATCAGCTGAAAGATTGCACTTCACTACACTAAAGTGCAATCTCAGAGTTGATACATTTAATTAGCAGGGGGTGTGGGGGGCGCAACCCCCACATGGGGGTGCAAGGGGGCTTGCACCCTGCCCATACTTGGTGAAAACTGCTATCCTTTTTCTTGTATATGTTTTTGTGCGTCATTTTTTGTGTTCTGTATATTTTCATTCTTATGGGATTCAGGTTTGAGTTTTCAGGCTTTTGGTCTTCCGGCTTATGCAATTCAGGCTTGTGATCATTCAGGCTTCTGAAGTGAAAATGTTTACTTAGATTAATTGGTTGAAGGGATGCTCTGTTTTTAATGACAACATATCCAGACACTGAAAACAAGCATTCACAATGGACAGTAGTGGCTGGGGGTGCTAAATATTTTCTGGCTAACTTAGCCAGGACTGAATTTTCCTTGTGTAGCCTCCACCACTGCAATGGATCGGAGTCAATGTCGATTTGTTTTTCAAGTCTAAATTACTCAGCAACTGCTTTCTCAGAGGAGGTGAGCGGCATCAGTGGCTCGTCTTCAGAGTCTGATGAAAGTTCATGCATTCGCAGTCTCTTTGTGGGTGGTTCTTCTTTTGGTTGATGATTATCATGCTGATCAGAATGTTCCAGAACTTCTAACTCTTGCCAAACCTTGTGTCATTTGTCCTTACACAAGCATTTAAGATTTTTGAAAAGTGAGTCCACTGCAGTCGTAATTTCTAACCATGAAAGTTTGAGGTTCAGTTTGCGTTGTTCTAGATCCATCAAAAATGCATCTTTGAAATGTATGATGCTAGCAGGGTCATCATCAGACACTACCATTTCGACTTCAAGGTAGCATAGGGTTGGACGTATCATAGAGCAGGAAATGTATAGTTCTCTGCCCAGTAATTCTGTAGCATAATGACAGGGATTGAGAACCTTTTGTACCACATGCAGTTTCTCCCACTCTGTCTCCATTGGTAGAGTGAGCCTGTTGTTTGTGGCGTCTCTGCACTAGAGTTTTCAGCACAGATTTGTTGTTGTTTAGAAGTTGTTCAATCATCT